>NC_046172.1:79795250-79928610 GCF_011064425.1 Rattus rattus
ACTGGAAGAGCTTGAAGGGGCTCGAGACCCTATATGTACAACAATGACAAGCCACCAGAGCTTCAGGGACAAGCCTACCTAAAAGACTATACATGGACTGATTTTGAACTCAGCCTCATAGGTAGCAATGAATATCCTAGTAAGAGCACCAGTGGAAGGGAAGCCCTGGGTCCTGTGAGACTGAGAGGCCCCGATGAACTAGACTGTTCTTGAAGCGGCAATTTGGAGGGAGGTCAGGAGGGAACACCCATAAGGAAGAGGGGAGGGAGGGGATGTTGCCCGGAAAGCGGGAAAGGAATAATACTCAAAATGTATATAAAAATATTCAAATTAATAAAAAAAAAAAGCAATCACTAGTACTCTCTTAAGTACCTTCTATTTTTAAGATACTAAACAAAAGCCCAATGTAAATGATCTCTAGTCTTTCTGCTGTTCGTTGCCCAGGGTAACCTCAATCTTCAAGAATATGCCATCCCACAAGATTGGCAAAGCTGAATAGCACAAAGACTGTAGACCTTTTATGACTCAAATATGCACGGGACTCACTCTCATCTTCTTTTTGTCTCATTGCTTCATTTGAGGTCCAAATGCGTGCGGGCCTTTTGCTGAAACATGCTCCTGAATTTACTCTGCGTTTCTTCCCATTTGTCTCTTGCTTAGATTTTTTTCTGCCTTTTATCACTTGGCTTTCCTTCTAGATTTCCCATCCCTTAAGTTGAATAACCAGGATGCAGTCCATTTTTTTCACCCACATCCCAATACTCTCAGGCCTCTAGGACTAGTCATGGGTATTAATTTTACTTAGTTCCATCTTCTACCAATCCAGGCATTGTTGCTACTTTGTCTCCATTTGTTGAGGAGCAAATAATAATAATAATAATAATAATAATAATAATAATAATAATAATCAGTCAAAGAATAACTTTTGATCCATATTTACAGGTGAAGAAACAGAATATGGAAAGTTAGTTTATAGCACAGTAAGGTATCCTGTCTGTGGTTAATATTCATTATTTAAAACAGGAGTGGGGATGGGGTTGGGGATTTAAACAGTGGTGGCGCTTTGCCTAGGAAGCGCAAAAGGCCACGGTTAGATCCCCACTCAAAAAAAAAAAAAGGAACCTAAACAGGAGTGGGGGATATGGGTTTATATGTTTTCACTGTGCTGGAATGATGATAGGATCGCAAAGGATCATAATTATCTAGCGATAGATAGTGTGCCAATGTACTGTAAACTATTAACTACAGGCTCAACCTCTGCATTTCCATGTTAATTTTTTGTCTAGCAAAAAATATAACTGAAAGTAATTTACAGTTTAAGTGCCTTTGGACATTAGCCAGTTTTGTTTCTTACATTGTAAGCTTATTTAAAGCGCCTTTCTAGGAGTTTTATAAATGCACCACTGCTCAAAAACTAAGCCAGCTTTTCCTGACTATTGAAGTTTTTATTTTGTGCGAATTCCATACACAAGTATAAGGCATTTTGATCATATCCACCATTCCACCCCTGACTCCCAACTCCTCCCATGCCCCCCATATCAAATTCATGTCCTTTTCTTCATATAATGTATACATGTATACATAACCTACTAAATCCAGATACCGTTGCTCACATACACAAGGGTATAAAGCTTACCACTCAGCTTGTCCCAGTAGAAACTGAGTCTGTCACTCAACAGCTGCAGAGTGCCTGTAACACTCCTCAACTAGGGTATACAGACTTGTGAGCCCTTCCCCCATTCATGTTGAAATGTTGACTGGTGTAATCTTATGAAGAACTTACGCAGGCAATCATAATTGTTTAGAGTTCAAGGGTACAACATCACTTTCCTATCAGAAGACATTCTCAATGTAGTCTTCACCTTTTTTTGTCCTCATGTTCTTACAGTCTCTCTGCTCCCTGTTCTAGATGTTTCCTGGAAACTTGGTGTAGAAATTGTGTTATAGGTATCCATTTGGGATTGGAACTCGAAGATCATTTATTCTTTTTTATGTACATTTTGGTTTCTGCTAAGCAGAAGGTCTTTGATAGGAGTAAAGATGCACTAATCTCTGGATACAAGAAAGCTCCTTCCCGATAACTTCTAGTTTCTATTGTGTTAAAAACTGCTTTCATGAATTTCCAGGAGAGAAAATGATCAACATCCTACACTAATTGTAAATGTTACTAACAACAAAAATAACTTCTGGCCTGACAACATATGCCCAACAGTGCATTAATAATCTGAGGACAAACAACAGATGTCTGATTGAACTTAAGACCTCATCAATAGGAGGAAACTCATGCCTGGGATTATAAATTTAGACCAAAATCTAGGACTAGAGACCATAGAGGAGCACCTATTACTACAGTTTTGCTAAACTGATAATATTTTCATATTGAACTATCTTCATAATATTTTATCATTGATAAACTGAATAATACATTTGATATGTGTCTATTCTATATGGGTATGAGTCATATTTTTATATTTTGAAAATAATATTTTACCAACATATTTTTACCAGTAGAATTCCTATTCTATACTTCTTTTCAAAATGGGAATGTATAAGGAATAGGAAAGTAATTATGCTACTGAAAATAATTATTCATCTCCAGGGCTGACCTACTGGCAAAAAAATTCCCTGGGATTCAAGATGAATAATAAAATCAGTCAGAAAACTGGACATAGCCTCTATATAGAAAGATAGATATGAGGAAGGAGCTCCCTTTCTTTATCAAAAAGTAAAAAATAGAATGCACAAAATTAGGTTACCACATAGAACCATAAACCGAACTACCTACCTATAATAATCTGGAACTCCTAGGTCTGATTTTGGACTAGGGATTGGAAAAGTTGTTTTTAAAACATTGGAATATGAGCATTCATTAGTGAGAAATTTACTCAAAAGTGATATTAAACCTGAAATGTACAAGGCCAGATACAAGCGAATATTAAACCATCTACTTTTAACATCTATTTAATTTGGAGTACACAGGAGAATCTTATGAAAGATAATATTTACTAAAGATAAGCTCACAGAATGATAAATGAAGCATAAGATAGTATTCTGTGCCCTGTGTGTTCAATGCTATTAATGAAAGTATCCATTGCAAAGAATGACATGAAATTAAACAAGTAAATAAGGTACCATCATTATCCTTTCTCTTTGCCTTTTCCTTTCTTCTTCCTCTTGAGCTTAACTAAAAAAGTACTTATTTCCATTTTAGGTTTTATTTTTATTGTTTGATAAATTTATGCACGCATATGATGTGTTTTGACTAAACCAATTGCCCATTTCCTTCCCTCCAATGCCTCCCTATCTCCACCACCTTTCCCCTCATTTTCATGTGCTCATCTGTCACAAAGTCACGGAGTCCACTAAGTTATACCTATAAGTGAATGACTGTAGGATCATCTATATGGGTAGATGTGGATTGTTGTCTATATGTCCATGAGGGTAGGCACAAGATAAGGCAAGGCCTGTGTCTGGGCAGTGACAAAGCAATGTGGGTACAGAGTTTTGGAAAGGCTGGAGAGAGAGAAGAAGACAAGAGAAGAACCAAGATGGAGGCAGAGAAGGATGACCCAGATCTGCATAGCTTTCAATGACCACAAGTAGCTATGACCATTTCATAAGGGATGGAATTTTATAAGACAATTTGTCTTATCTAGGTGGGCAGTTTATATTAATATCAATTGGTTGTGAGTTTATTGTGTGGACATTTTGTGGAGTGAGAATTTACTGATAGAAATCTGATTGATAAAATTACAAGCCTCTAGAGTTTTGATTTTACTGTGATACTGGGAATTGTGACTATAACCACAGGGGATAGATGGCTGAATGTGGCTGGCATGGCAGTGACCAGCACCATGAGAAATAGAAGGGTGGTCACTTCTGGGGCTAGCCATGGCGGTGAGATCACTGCAGGGCCCACAGAGTAGCTGGTGACAGTGTGGGATGGAAATTGGTAACTTGGCAATCAGGTGGAGACATTTTGCTGATTGAGATGAAAATATCCTGCAGTTGTAATGTGGTGCACCAGTGCCTGCAATAACGTGGGTGGGAGTATCTTTTTCATTATTTACTGCAACAGGTAGTCTCTCAGGGACCATATTCCTGAAGGAAACTGCCTCTCCATCTGCCAGCAGCCATGATTTGCCAATGTCTCCTCAGCTGGGGATAGCATTTTACCAGCCCCTCATTATCCATGTTGGGAATTTTGTCTAGATTGACCCAGTGCAGGTCTTATGTGTACAGTAACAGTCACTGTGAGGTCATTTGTGCATTTTTCTTATGTCTAGAAAACAGTCTCACTGCAGATGTCCAGGAACTCTGGCTCTTGGCAATCATTTCATCATCTCTTTGGCAATGATCCCTGAGCTTTGAGTAGACATAAATGTCCCATTTGTGGTTGTACATTCATAGTGTCTTATTCTCTACATGTTGTCCAGTTGTGGGTCTCTATATTAATCACCATCTGCTACAGAAAGCTTTTTTGATGAGGGTTGAGTGGCATGCTTATCTATATGTATAAAGATAAGAATTTAGAGGACAGTTAATTACTGTGTCAATTTAGTAGAATAATAGTATGAGGACCTCTCCTATGGCCTATGGCCTATCCACAGGTCTTTGTACTAGTAAACTACCACATCTGAGGTCTGTCCGTAGAGTAGGCCTTAAATCCAATCAGAAAGCAATTTGTTACTCCCATAACACTCATGGAATTTGACATCCATGGGTGTATCTTGCCAGGCCAGTTGTTACTGTAGAATGCAAAGTTCAGTTGGGTAATACTGTTGGTTACTTTTCTTCACCAATAACACTCATAGAAACTTCCATATGATGAAAAGTAGCTGGAGTTTATGAAGCTTCCAGATCAATACCAGCTTGATTTCTTCTATGACTCAAGTATGCACCTTCAGCAATAGAGTCTTGCCATCAAGTTCTGGGGGATAATTAAGAATAATTAAAATAGCCTATGGAACACCACTGACCAAATACTCAAAGAAAGGGTAATAATCTATGTTTTGCTTTTTAGTTGATAGACTATGGTGTCTGTGGGACATGGTCCCTTTGTTTTGAAGTAACTTCCTTTAAATTCTTTTTATATAAATGCTTATATAAATGTTACAAGATGTTTCTATGGCATGTTGAAAGGTATTTAGTGCTTGTTACTGCTTTCCATGCTCCCTATTTTACACTGTCATCCCACAACCACCAAATTTTAACTTTCTCCATTGTTTCCCTAATCCTCTTTGTACTACAGTTTTCTATCTCTTTCCCTTTCCCTTTCCCCATGTCTCCTTACTAATTTCCTTCCTTCTATGGGTATAAAAATTTAAACATTCAAAGATAATGTATACATATGAAAGAATATAAAATATTTATCTTTCTGGATCTGAGTCACCTTACTTATAATGATTATTTCCATCTCCATCTATTTTTCTGCAAATTTAAGTGAAATTTGATAATTTCACTTTTCTTTAATATCCATTGTGTATATGTACCATGTTTTCATAATCCATTCATCAGCTGAGGGACCATGTAAAGTATCGTATTTCCTTCATATATAATTTTCATCTTGGAGGCTTACTGCTGTATAAGCTCATTCTTTCTAGCACTTTCTGAATTCTGGCTGGCTGATTCAACTCACAACTTCTGGCTCAAACACCTCTCCAAGCTGACTGATTCAAACTGGCTTCTCTCAGCTTCTGACTGAATTGTTCTGCTTGGCCTCAAATTAATTTTAGTAATTTGTTCTCACCTTTGAGCTCATTCTCATTCTCTGGCTCATTCTGTCTTCACCCGTGTCTTGCTTACTCTCTCTGCAACCTACCTCTGTAAAACTGTCCTGGTAAAAACTGCCTCTGAACTCAACCAACTGAACTGCCAAGAACTCTACTGCATTGCACTCACTGCACTGACTCCCAACTCACTGAGCAGACCTGACTCACTCTTTCTCCCTGCATTCCTCTTACATAGCTTCTCTTTCCTGTGCTGTTCTCTTGTGAGTTGGGTGCATCCTATCTCTGACTCATTCTGTAAAATCTTTCTCTGACTTGTTACTTTTTCTGCCTCTCAATTAGACAGCACTTCCAGACATGGCTGCTTTCTTCTACAAACTTATTTTTACCTTCATTATTAGGAAATAAAGGTGTGTGCTATGGGTGTGTCCTATTCCAACCAAAGGAATTAAAGGTATGTGGCATGTCTGCCTTTGAGAAGCTCTCAGAAACCTAGGTCTTTGGATGTGATCCCTTGCCAAAGCAGCCATGTTGCTGTATTAAAATTCCTCTGTAGACATTTAAGCTGTTCTCATTTCCTGGCTATTTTGAATAGGTTAGCAATGAACATGCAAGAGCATGTGTCTCTGTAGCAGGGAATACCAAGAATCCATTCACTGGATTATGTGGTAGATCTAGTTCCAGCTTTTTTAGAAACAGTTTGCATTTCACCAACAGTAAATAAATGTTCCTCTTGCCCCTTATTCCCACTAGCATTTACTGCCATTTATTTTTTGTGATCTTAGCCATTCTGACTAGGGTAAGATAAATCACTGGAAAGAACTGTACATTGGGAATAGAAAGATGACTCAGCAGTTAAGAACATTTGTGACTCCTTCAGAAGACTCAAGTTTATCCCACCACCCATATTAGGTGGACCACAAACACATGCAACTCCAGCTCCAAAGAACCTAATACCCTTTTCTGGCCTCCAGAGGTACCCAGACATACATTGCATGGCCACGCATGTGTTTTCAAGCACACACACACACACACACACACACACACACACACACACACACACACAAATAATTAAAATCCCTTTAAAAGATTATCCCTCAATTTAGGCATTTTAAAAGCAGATTCTGACATAATGATGAGAGTACTAGTGTGACAGATATATAAAGCACATGTATGAGGACGTGTGTTTGGTGACTGGGATGCAAGTTTAATTATCATGAATTAATGGGTTGGGGATTTAGCTCGGTGGTAGAGCGCTTGCCTAGCAACCGCAAGGCCCTGGGTTCGGTCCCCAGCTCCGAAAAAAAAATGAATTAAAGCTGTATAAACTCTCTGCATATCACCCTACCTACTCTTCAGTAAATCAGACGATGTACATTATTTAGCTACTCATTACATGGATATTTGGAGCTTAACACCAAGGGGCATCTCTGGAAGAAAAGCATAAAACATGTATCTCAGAATTATCCTACAAAAGGTGTAAGGACATAGAGTTCAAATGAAGCCATATAATTTCTAATAGGAAGTATATTTATAATCCTTTATAATTATATGAAAGCTGCTCTCAGATCTGATTCCTGGCACTTCTGACCTCTGCATCACACAGAATTATTTATGGTGGTGGGGAGGTGGCAAAACCTTAAGATTCATAGATGAAGGTATAGGTCAGTGGAGAGAACACGCTGAAATGATGAAACTTAAAGGTCAAAAGATGTGGTATTGAGAGTCTCTACTATATAAACACTCTCAGCTATGCCTTTTCCCTTTCATTCTCTTTGCCTATACAGGGTTAGTAAGAATGTTTGAGGAATAGAAATCCATCTCAGGAATACATTTCTATATTTTACTTTCCCTTCTGACTCTTTCCTTTGCTAGACCTGGGGAGAGTTTGCATAACTTCAGTCAGCATGGATTGGTCTGGTCCTCTCCCAGACATTTCTCTGTGTAGATTGAAACCTTCAGGGCCTTGATTTTTGATATACAAATCACTGAGGGGCTCTTGAAGCCCCCCCCAAAGAAAACATTTTTGCTCATAAACAATATCTTTGCAAAAGGCATCAGAACCCTATCTGTAATATAAAATGATTATCATCTATATTCCTGTTCATTTTAGTAAGAAAAGAGCTGTGGGGTAAAAAAAAGAGTCATTACCAATAAAATCACACTGATTTATATTGTAAAATATTGTCCTGCTGCTTCACAGATTCAGGCATTATGTTCCACAAATCATTTTTAATCCAGTTTTGAGTCTCCATAGCCACTGAACAGATAATCTCAATCATAATTGCAATAAATCCCTTTTTAAGGTTATATGAGGGTCCAGGTACCTTGTCAAAACAGGGGGAAAGGGCCCTGTTTAGTTAAGAATTCGATTTCTCCTAAGGAGTAGTCTGCCTTTGTCCTGACTCCTACAGGTAAACTAAATATTTGGATTTCAGGAGTGAGGGAAGTGTGTTTGCAACCCACGACGGGTCCATATGGGCTTTAACTGATAACCTTTGCTAAGGAGATAAGGTCAGGATGTGGAATACCGCATTAGACAGTCTTTCAATGGGGCGGGGGGGGGCACACAAACAGAAATGACCAACCATGTGATATGGCGTGAGTTCTAGAGTTTTCATTCAACGTTACCAAATCATGCTTAGACAATAAAATCTCAATAGAAATTTTAGTCACCAAAATTCAAATAAAAGTCCTGAGTTGACAATTGGCCCATAATATTATTGGCAGTACTCTGTGGATGTTGTTTGACATCGATATAAAATGACAACTATGGAACTTCATTTGATGTATTTTGCACATTCACCCACTGTCTTCTTTGTTTGGTTATATTATGTCCATTTCTTATAACAAATGAGGCAGAGTATGATCTATTTCAGTGACTTCTGTGACTCTTTTTAATTAGTCAATTACAGAACCCAAGGGTGGCTTGGTGAAAAATAGTGAACTTGTAGTTGATACTAGAGCCTTGGGAAGATTTGGCGATCTGGAAGTCTGTGCCCTAGGCCTCACTATTTGAGTGACTGTAATCCTTAGCATTCAATTATCTGGGGCTGATTGGTTTATTGTTAAAATATGCATTTTCTTTGATGTACAACAATTCTTTGCTTTCATCCTTTGCCTGTGTCACAGAATTCAGAGGTGAAGCTATTCATAACTGGGGTTTATTATTCCTATATATACTTTGTGCTGACTCCCTTGAGTATTTCTGTGTCCTTTAGTCTCTGCCAAATACCCACCCCCTCTCTCCTTATCATCAAAAATTATTCATAGCATATGCATATTCAGTAGGACAGTTCACAATAGCCTCAAAGTGGAAACAATCCAAATGTCCATCAAAAATAGAATGGATAAATAAATTGTGGTATAGTTATACAATGAGATATTATATAGCAACATGAATGAACAAACTAAATGACAGCAACAACACAGATGGATTTTATAAAAAAAATGATGTTAAAAGAAAGAAACTAGAAATAAGAGTATTAATTGTATGGTTTCATATAAGCCATGCTAATCTGAAGTATTCTGAGTCAGTATAATGGTTATTCAAGAGGGCAGAGCCTGAAAATCACATGCAAAGTATACTTCTGAGATTCTGGAAACATTCTCTTTCTTGATCCGGATATGTTTTACATGTATGTTATCACTTGAACAAAGCTAATGGAGCTGTAAATATGGGATTTGTGAAATTTTTTGTATGTGTTTCATACCCAAACAAATATATGTAACCATAACACTCCTTTCTCCTTTTGCCTTTAAGAATACTTGTTTTCAGTAGTTTCATAGTTTAGGGGAAAAAAAATATCAGGATAAGAGGTATTGCATGTGACTTCTGCTTAAGGTGATCAACTTGTCCAGGCTTGCCAGGGAATTTTCTGATTTTATCACCAAGAGTTCTGTGTGTTATAACTATTCCCTACACTAAAATACTAAGTAAAGTAGGACAGCTGGTGCTGTGGTTTGAATGTGCTCCTCAAAGTTCTTGCGCTAGTAAATTAATCAGCAGTTTTAACTATTGGAGTCATTAGCAGGTGGGCCACTGGGAAGTAATTGGGCTGAGATGTCATAGAGTCGGGTCCCCATTACAAGAAGAATGGCCTTAGAGAAAGAGGAACAGAGACGTGAGCTTATCCAGTCCCTTTCATCGTTTGATACAATCTCTAATGCTATGACACAGCACAAAGACCCTCACCAAATGCCACATCTTCATACTGGATTGCCCAATCTCCAAACTATGACAAAACAACTTTCTTTTTTTTTTCTTTTTTTTTTTTTTCTTTTTTGAGCTGAGGACTGAACAGGGCCTTGCACTTGCTAGGCAAGCGCTCTACCACTGAGCTAAATCCCCAACCCCCAAAACAACTTTCTTTTCACTGTGAATTGTCCAGTCCAATGTATTTTTATGATAACAGTAAAAAAGTAAAGCACTTACTCACCCTAGTTGTTTCCACAAATAAGCTCTAAAATCTTCTCTGGGAAGGTATTCAAAACAACTGATTAACCTGAAATGGGAAGAAAAAAATGGGCTGGAAGAATACACACTACGATCTCAATATTAACAACTATTTGTAGTTTACTCATCACAGGCAGCAAAAACTCGCTCTGGGAAATCAGAGACTTGGTGTATCACTTTGAAGAATCAGAATCCCTATTAATATAAAAGCTTGAGTCACATGCACACATACACACCTACACACATACAACCATCATCTGAAGCTGGATCCAGAGGGAGATGCTGAGTTAGAAAGTTTACTTTTAAAAAGGTCAAGTTATTCTGCCTGAAGTTCTTACAGACAAGTGATTTTAGAGATAGAGTTCCCTTGAGCTCTAAAGGAAATGCTGTTATAATACAAATAAACCTTCATGCAACTATGCTGTGACATTTGATACCGGAGAGAATATGACTGAAAATACATAGCACCATTCTGCCTTTTTTTAAATGAAAAGGGAACTGTCAGCGACAACTATTATAACTTGCAAGGACAAAACCCAAATCATGTGAATTTCCACATATAGTTAAAAGTAATGAGGCTGCTTGGGGTGGGGGTGGGGGGACAGGGTGGTAGCATTGAGCTGCAGAATAACTACCAAACAGAAATATTATGTTTAATGACCAAACATTTTCAAAATGGAAAGTCAAAGACAAAAAGGAGAAAGAGGACTCCATTTAAATTAAATTTAGCTAATGTCTCTTAAAGTGTTATTTCTTTAAAGTCTTCTATTACACAATGATTAAATGTGCTCCCACATAGCTCTGATTAAAAACACTTTGTGGGGCTCAGCTTTCCTATTCCAGTTCTATAGCACTTAATGTTCCCTCCAAAATTGCTTTGGGGAAAGCAATCTCATGTCAAGGAAATGAATTCAAAAGTGTTTCCCTATAAGGGCTAAGGGAGAGTCTCACCTTCGCTCCACACCTTGGTAAATAGCAAGCTTCAGATTGCTTTGAAAAATTTGCAAAATAAATCCACAGATCTTGATTTTGAATGAGGCAATCTTTAGATCCTTCACAAAGACATGTGATCTTTACAGCTATTATTACTAACATCCCTTAGCAAAATACACTTGTAACCCAGCGAAACTCTCTGAATATAATGCTTTGTTTTCACTTTCTCAAAAAAATAGAATTTCATTAATTCTTTGAGAATTTCATACAATGTATTTCGATCATTTCCCTGTCCCCCAAATCTTTCCAGATCCACCCTCACCTCGGTACCCACTCAACTTTGGATTGTTTCTCTTCTTTTTAAGTCCATGGAGTTCAGTTCCTGTTGCCCAAATATTCCTAGGTGTGAGTCCTTGCCTAGAGTGGTCGATCTGCCAGGGATTATGCTCTTAAAGAAAACTGTTCATCTACCAACAGCTATCAAATGCCAGTGGAGCTTCAGGTCTCCCTCCGTGCTTGGATTCTGTCGAGCTTGAACTTGCACAGGTCTGTGCATGCTCTCACAATCACTGTTGAGTTCATATGTGAAGCTGCTATCCTGTGTCTGGAGAACAGTTGCCTTGAAGTCAGTTACCACCTCTAACTCTTTATTTTTTTTTTCATGTGTGATGCTTATTTTATTAGAAACATTTTATAATAGTTTTTATTGGATATTTTCTTTATTTACATTTCAAATTCTATCCCCTTTCCCGGTTTCCCCTCCAGAAATCTCCCAGCCCAAACCCCCTTCCCCTGCTTCTAAAAGGGTGTCCCCCCCATCCACCCACCCACTCACTCCTGCCTCCCCACTCTGGCATTCCCACACATAGGGCATCGAGCCTTCGCAGGATCAAGGGCCTCTCCTCCCATTGATGTCTGACAAGGCCATCCTCTGCTACATATGCAGTTGGAGCCAGGAGTAGCTCTCCAGTTGGTGGCTTGGTCCCTGGGAGCTCTGGAGAGTCTGGTTGGTTGCTATTGTTGTTCTTCCTAAGGGGTTGTAAACCCCTTCAGCTCCTTCAGTCCTTCCTCTAACTCCTCCATTGGGGTCCCTGTGCTCAGTCTGATGGGTAGCTGCAAGCATCCACCTCTGCATTTGTCAGGCTCTGACAAAGCCTCTCGAGACAACTATATCAGGCTCCTGTCACATGCGATTCCTGGCATCAGCAATAGTGTCTGGGTTTGGTGATTGTATGTGGGACTGGATGTGGGACAGTCTCTGGATGGCCTTTCCTTCAGTCTCTGCTCCACTCTTTGTCTCCATATTTCCTCCTGTGTATTTTGTTCCCCCTTCTAAGAAAAATGGAAGAATCTTTCCACCTCTCTTCCATGATGATCCTTGAGCATTGTTGGGTAAGGCAAGATATAAGTATTTGATTATGGGCTGGGCACTACACAGTCTTACTCTCTGAACATTGACCAGTTCGAAGCACTTGCTTTTATAAAAATACCCCTTTCAGAGGTCATACTTGAAACTTCAGAACTGTTATGCATATTATGCATCTAAATATGAACATGCATAACTTGGTATTAGTCACACTGCAAAAGATTTCTCTGTAGGTTCCTGGATCTTTTCTAGCTGTCTGCTCTGTTCTACCACTTTGTCCATTATGCATGTGCAATAACCTCCACTGGCCAATGTTTCTGGACTTATGGGCAATGGTGTGTATTGGTGCAGCGTGGTTGGCTATGTGTCTGTTGAGGAACAGATGCCACATAACTTCTTTTACACGTGGCTGTATTATCATTTTCTCTAAATGGATCTTCTTACAAAACCCATAGTTCAACATAATTCCATGGGACATTATCCATCTATATGACACAAGAGATTCTATTCACTTGAATTTCTTTGGTGTCCAGGTCCTGTGTCACCTTCTATTCTCTTTGCTGAAAGAAAGAGCAGCCACATGTTCATATTTTACTAAAACCATGGCATCTATGATTTCTCATGTTTTCCCATGAATAAAAATATTTCAGTGTCATACCTTGAATTTATCTTTATTTATAGAATGTGTTCATCTATATACATGTATACACCATACCCTATATGAAGAAAAAATAAAATCCAATAGAATTAAAAGGTAAATGAATAACTGTATGATTGGCAACTTAAATACCACTTTTTCAGTAACCAGTATATAAATAAGCATAGAACCAGAAATATATAGAGAGAAAATTTGAACACTACTAACATGATCATCAAGTATTATTATGAACTAAGAACAGAATACAGTAGAACATATAGTAACATATAGAACATTTACCAAGGTTGAACATATTCTGGTTCATAAGCAAATCTTACTATGTTTAAAAGAGTACAAATTATACACTATGTTGTAGAAAAAATGGAATTGAATAAGAAAGCAGTAAGAAAAAAGATCTCTAAAAATCCATCAAATAGTATAACTCCAACTAATGCATTATTAGATCAAAGAAGTAAAATGTTAAACTGGAAAGTATTTTGAACTCTAAAGGGGAAATATGGCAAATTAAATTTTATGGAATACATCTAAAGCCATGCCTGGAAAAAATGAGTTCCAGTACAAAATCAGAAAAGACATCTCAAATCAATGGCACGAGTTTGCATTCCACGTCTAAAAGCTGCTTGACACCATGTATGACATAGGGATTCTTCTTTGTCTGTAATCCCTTCTTGGAGATTCTTGCTCAGATTATGACTATTGGCTTCTTTCGCTAACAGGCTAGTAATAGAAAATGAATCATATTTCTTTATTCTTTACCCCCTGTCAACTAGAATGTAAGCCCCTATGCCCAAGTAACTAGAGACTTGAGCAAAACCATGTTCAGATTTAGGAGGAAGGACACACAGAGAAGGCCACTGCAACTAGTCAGGCAAAACAGTGTTCATTGTTTATATGAACTAGTAAGCTACTTTGAAGAGACCAAAGCAGTTTAGAGTACATCTTTATCAGTTTATGCTACCATAAACATTCTGTAGATTGAGAAACTTAAACAACAGAAGTGTGTTTTGTTTTGTTTGTTTGTTTTGCTACTTGTGGGCTAGAAGGTCATAGATCAATGTGTACAGTGATTTGCTTCCTGGTCAGGACTTCGTCCATAGATTTTTAGATATCTACCTTTTTATTATGTTCTCACATGGGCTTTTTACTCCATGTGTGGGAAGAAAGTAATGATGTCCTCTTCACCTCATCTCCCTCTCCTCTCCATTCTTTTCTTCCTCTCTTTTTTTCCTCTGATCCTTCTCCTCCTCCTCTTTTTAAATAATTTTTATTAAATTTATTTATTTATTCACTTTACAACCCAGTGTCAGCCTTCCTCTCCTCCTAGTACCCCCTCATGTAAATCTTTCCCCCATTTCCCTTAGAAGGAGAACTCCCCCCATGTCAACCCCCCATACTCATCTCACCCTCACCCCTATCCCCCACCTCCTACCTCCACTCCCTCTATCCTCCCACCCTACACATTAAGTTGCTGCTGAACTAGGCATATCCTCTCCTACTGAGGCCTGACAAACCTGTCCATTTCCAGGCATGGGATCCACAGGCAGATAGGCAACAGGCTCAGGATAGTTCCTGCTCCAGTTGTTTGGTGGGAGACCAGCATGAAGACCAAGCTGATCATTTGCTACATACGTGCAGGGGGTCTAGGTGCAGCCTGTGCTCACTCTGGTTGGTGATTCAGTCACTGGGAGCCCCCAAGGGTCCAGGTTACTTGACTCTATTGGTCTTCCTGTGGAGTCCCTGTCCTCTTTGGGTCCTTCAATCTTTCTTACAACTTTTCTGTAAGATTCTCCAAGCTCCATCTACTGCTTGGGTGTGAGTCTCTGCATCTCTTTCCATTGGCTGTTGGGTGGAGCCTCTCAGAGAACATTTATGGTAGGTTCCTGTTTGCAGAGTATCATTAATAGTGTCAGGGATTGGTTCTTGACTATGGGATATGTCTCAAGTTAGGCCAGTATTGCTTGGCCATTCCCTCAGACTCTCCTCTGTCTCTGTTCCTGCACATCTTGTAGGGAAGACACATTTTGGGTCAAAGGCTTTGTGGGTGGGTTGTTGCCTTTATTCTTCCACTAGGAGTCCTGCCGGGTTATAGGAAGTAGCCACTTGCATGGTGTGTACTTATTTATTTATTCATTCATTTATTTATTCACTCTACAACCCAGTGGATATTAGACATAAAGTACAGGATAACCACATTATAGTCAACAGACCTAAAGAAGCCAAATATAAAGGACAGCACAAGGGAGGATGGTTGAATCTTTCTGAGAAGGAGAAACAAAACAGATATTGGAGGTGGATGGAAGGAGGGAACTGGATGGAAAAGGGGATGGGGGAGAGCGGGGCAGAGGTTGGGTCATATGTAGAAAGAGCTGAGAGAGAGAAGGGAGATCAGGTTGGAGGGGCAGGGACAATCTCTAGGAAGTACAAGAGACCTGGGATAGGAGAGGCCCCAGAGGGTCTAAAGGGGCAACTCTAGCTGAGACTCTTAGCAGTGGGAGAATAACCTCCTCCTCCTCCTCCTCCTGTTAATACTGACACTATTATGCCATCACTTCCATCATCTCTACCAAAGCCCCATTACCAAATACCATTGCATTGGAGGTTGTGGCTTCAAAACATTCAATTACTCTTACTAAATAGCTGCCTTAGAGATCTGTAACAGTATATTCTGCTAGTGACCAGTTCTGTATTTTGTTATCAATAATACTAAGGCCAATGCTAGAAAATCTTATTACAACTTTTCTTTTTAAAATCTTAGTGGTGCTAATGATCAAAACCAAATCGTTGTGTACAGTAAGCACCAAGCCCCAGAACATGGCTTTCTAAAAACTAAACATGCCCTGATTGTTAAATACTTTCAAGTCTTGCTTTTGAAAACCAACAGCTACATGACTTTACACGGGTTACATCTCTGAATATCAATTTCTACATTAGCAAAACAAAAATAACAACATCCTGGTAAGCCTTGGTTGTCAACTTGACACAGTTTAGAGTCATCCTAGAGAAGAGCCATCCAAAGAAGTCACAATTAAGGAATGGACTAAATCAGTTTCATCTGTGGCCATGTCTGCAAAGAATTCTCTTGATTATTGATTCGAACAGGAGGGTGCAACCCATGGTGGCCAGCACCATCCCTGCACCAGGTGGTCTTAAGCATTCTAAAAATAGCTAGCTAAGCATGAGCAGGTCAGAAAGTGAGCCAGCAAGCAGCATTCTTCCATGGGATCTGATTCAACTTTCTGCTTAAGTTCCTGCCTTGATGTCCCTCAGTGATGGATTGTGACCTGAAGCATAAGCCAAATAAACACTTTCCTTCCCAGGTTTTGCTCCGGCCATTTTATCACAGGAACAGAATGAAGCTAGAACAAATAGAAACTACTTATCAACTTTTTTGTAGAACTAAAAGACTCTGTATAGGAAGAACACTTGAAAATGCTTATTTTGGTACTGTTTCCAGCCATTTGGATCAGTGTCTCCTTGACTATCTTCTATCAGAGACATCATATCACATAACTGTGTTCTCACAAGTTATGACCTTACTCTTCTCTCCTGGTATGAATATTTGGAGACATTAAATGTGGTTAAATGCCTTTTCATCAAATATAGAGGCTTTCATGACATTAAAGTCCAAATTACATTATACTATTATGCTTTCTTGTTAGCCTTGAAAAAAATAATCTTCTTTTAACTTCTTTTGCTAAATGTTTTCTAGTGCACTTAAGGATTATTAAAAAGAAAACCCAGGCATGATGACTCATGGCTATAATCCTAGGCAACAAGGATGCGCTTTTGCGATCAGCTTGGAATACACAGTGAGAATTTGTTTTACAAAAGAAAACAGACCAACCAACCAACCAACAACAATAACAAAACAAAACACAAAACACAATCAAACAAATAGTGCTAAAGAAAATAAATTTGATTACCTCAATAAATATCTATTGAGTCTCCATCACATGTGTTCTAGGTACCAGATGTGTAACCATGAGCAAGACAAACAACCCCTCCCCATATTTCATAATCCTGTACATAACTATAATAATATATGTGCCTTAAAGTCTGTTGCTTTTTTTTCTAGAATTTCTGCCTAGGTTGGTCACTATTCCCGTTCTCAAATATAAATTGCTATTTAGTTTGTATTTTGACAGTGTAGATTAGTGAAAGTATCTTTAGGACTTAAATTAAATTAATATGGAGTACATTTATCAGAAGAAATGAACATCAAGGAAATTACATATAATAAAGCAGAGGAGCATGCTGAGAAGCGATGAGATAATATCTGTGACAATCATGAATTTTTTATGTTCTCTGAAGGATTTCCTTCTAATGTAATAGTAGAAGAAACGTCTTGCAGTATTTGGAACATTATGAGCTCCAAATATGCATTAAATATATCTAATAGAAGATAACATGCTTTCAGAAGTAACTTCAGTATCCGACAAGCACACTGACAAGTTACAATGGTGCATCGGTTTGATCATTTTTTGTACATTTTAAAGTAAGCATGTGTTTTGCTTGACTTTCAAAATCAAGTTCTTCATCTGTTTTTTTGACAGGACCCATAAATTCAGTTTCATTGCTAGTTACAATATAATCTTTAGACATCCATATGAGTCATGAAAAACTAGCAAACATTTAGCTATCATTTTTTCATGTGGGGGAGGCTGTCTGGATTTCCTTTTTACAGTGAGTTCTTTCATACCATACAATATGGCAATCTGAGGATGCCAGTTTTCCACTTCACTGGCCCCATGCCTCGTGCAAGTTGCTGACTCACTTGTTGGAGTAGAATAAAGAATCAGATGAGTTTTCACAGGGACTGATAGTATTCCTTCCATGTCCCTTTTACCCTTGTCCCAAGGAATTAGAATCTTTCATTCTGCATAGCGTCAAAAAAGTCAGCAATATCTTAAAAGGAAACTCACAAATGTTGGAAGCCAGAACATTGGAGAAGTAAACTAGAGTAAAAATGTGAGGGGAATATGCGCTGTATCTTGCTAGCTTTGGCAACATCCTATAGTGGGATGAACTCTGATCATAACTAGCCAGACAACACCAAATAAAAGAGAATATAGCTCAGTCGGGAGGACACCCTTTGCATATGACCTGCAATGTCTGAGCCCCATGTAATTGAAAAAGCCAACTACTTTCTCCTGGTTACTAGGTTTCCCCAGTGAATCAATTTATAAAGGCTTCACAAAAGGGAGGCCTTAGCAAGTGATAATGGTGGCTCCTCGAGCCACTTTCCTCCTTGACCAGTAAATGAGAGTAAGGGTTAGAAAAGGTCATATTAGAGCTTTTAACTTCTCAGCCAGACTCATTAAGGAAGACCTTCAGGAAGCAGCAATTAAGTTGAAGAAGAGAAAATGAGTTAACACAGAGATGGTGACAGAGGAAGAGATTTTGCCTGGAAGAGATCTTGGGCTGGGATTACTTCTATATGTAACTGACAAGGAGCAAACAGACCAGAATCCAATTAGGTTAGAATGGATCCAAGAGGCAAAGAAACCAAAAGCTTTGCCTACAATTTTTTGTGATGATTAGAGTGCCCCAAATAGTGTTGGCCCCCTACAAATGCTCAGCAGGAAATAACTTGTCAAAGCTGAGCAATTGCCAAGAAAAGACTACTGCAGATGTGACCTTAGTAATCAATGGAAATGAACTATCTGGAGGGCAGAAAACAAAGCGAAGGACTGTCAGAAGACATATTTAACTAAGGAACTTAATACAATGCTAGACAAGGGGCTTTTGTACTTCCAAGCCAATTAGGCCTTAATAATTATTATAAGTCAATCACTTGTGAGTCATTCTACTTCTTTTCTTTCAACATCATTTTTGGTTCTTTTCTTTCTTTTTTCTTTTTTCTTTTTTTCTTTTTTTTACTTTATTCCTACACCAACAGTACATTATAGATGGGACACAGGCACGTATGTGTTTGCTTGCTTAAAAAAATAAAATTCAGTATTACTAGGAAACGCATGTGACCATCATATAGGGAATCCTACCTTACTCAGAGGTCCTATATTGAGAAGTGTGTAGTAACAGGATCGTACTTTGGAGCTCTGTCTCTTGGTAACTCAGTAGGGTCTAGGTAGGAAGGAGGATACACACAGCTGTTCTCATGACCATAATAGCATAATACATGCTAATAATTCTTTCCACATATATGCTTTATCTGTCTCCTGAGAGGCTTGGTCGAGCAGTAGATGGAGGCAGATGCAGAGACCCATAGCCAAACATTAGCCTGGGAAATCCTGTGGAAGAGTGGAGGAAATCACTCCACTAGTAGAAGTGAGCAAATCAGAGGGAGTCAAGAATACCCGCATAGTCAAATAACCTGAGACCATGTGGGCCCGAGAGCCTGGGCTACCAAACAGAGAGCATGCAGGAGCTGCACCTGGACCCCCCCTCCACATTTGTAGCAAGTGCATACCTTGGTCTTCATGTGAATCTCCTAACAATAGGAGTGGGGGCTGTCTCTGTCTCTGTTGCCTGCCATTGAATCTCTTTCCCCTATACTTAGACTGCCTGGTTGGGCTTCAGTGGGAAAGATGTGCCTAGACTTAATTAAATTAGATGCCCCAGGATGGGATGGCACCCAAGGAGGGGCACCCCTTTTCTGAGGAGAAGGGGAGGAGCCAATAGAAGGAGGCATTTGTAAGGTTAGGCTTGGAAAGAGAAGAGGAAGGGGGGGGTTGATCAGAATGTAAAGTGAATAAAAAAGTTAAAATAAAAAATATGTTTGTTTCTTCCATACTCAGTGAATTTTGATCTGCATCCAAAAGAATACTTCTTTTCCAAGTCTGCTTTGCAACTATATTTGCTCATCAGACCAAATTCTAGTCAGGTTTATATCATAAACTTACACAAATACATGTATGTGTAACTTCACTGCTGTAATCCTAACTTTTGGCATAAGACCTCACAGTCAGTTACTGACTCCCCCTTATTATTTTTTGATTGAAGACATGAAGAAAGACATGGAAAGTAGTTATGGCACAATGGTATGACTATAGATAATTTGATTAAATTTTTTAAATAATTATCAAAATAATTTTACTATAAATCCATGTTTTATTCGTAGTTTTCTAACTGATTATGCAGTTTTTATTTGTTTTGAAACAAGTTCTCATTATACAGCCCTAGTTGACCTAAAAATTGCCTGTAGATCAGGCTAGCATTAAATTTGCACCAATACTCCTGCCTTTGCCTCTGCTTCTATTTCCCAACATTACAGCTGTGCATCAGAACTAAATATGCTAAGTAGCGTAAACAATTTGATCACGCCCCCCTTATAGGATTGACAGTTGCTCTAACTTTTCAATTTTCTTTAGCTGGAGTTGCACCATGTAAAACAAGAAAAAGAGAGATATGCTCTCTGACCCCTGTTGCTTGAGTTTTGTTTTGTTTTTGGAACTGTTTTCGCTTTATAGTCTAGGCTAACCTAGAGGTCTACCTGTCTCAATTTCCCAAGTTATGAAATTATTGGTATATGCTATAGTACCTGGTTTTGATATTGTTTCTAATAAACTATATTGTGTTTTTCCCTTTCCTTTAGTGTTTTTAATTCTAAATGGAGGAAAAGAAGTCCCAGAAAGAAACTATTTATAAGCTTTCCAGAATCTCAATCTATGTGTCTTCATTATTGCTTCCAATTTAAATCCTGGTTTACCTAGGAAAGATAGTATATTTAAAATATTCTAAAATTATCTGAATTAAATTCAAATTGTTATGCGCACCCCCAAAATAAACTAAACATCCAAAGGATCACATGGCTATTGCCATAAAACTACAAGTATGTTAGCCCATGTGATAGCCGGAATTCATCTAAGGCAAATAAACCTATGAAGTTATATGCCCATTGAATAGAAACTTGAGCTCAGAGGATTGTCCAAAGTCACAGAGATCGTCAAAAGATTGGGGATAGGTTTAGGTTTCTGACTCCTCGTGCAGTATCAAAGTAACGTTTACCTCATTCTAGTTCAAAAGTACTATGTGTGCGATTTATTAGTTGCCCCCAAATTATACCCTGCCTAAGGAATATAGCTATTTTTACACATAGGCTGGAATAACAACACAATGAACCCAATTTCAAAGGGAACATATTGTGTCAAAGTATATTTACCAATACCTATTCTCTTACAACACAGGACCCTAGAGTATCAGCTGTTTCCATCCTTCATGATATTGTGGCCGATGCAGAGTTAAATGGAGTTGCCGCTCAGCATTATTGGAAAAGGTACAGGGAAAAAACTCAAAATCCAAAACTTGAAGTGCACTTTATCCTGAACAAATACTACTTTCACAACTTCATTTAAAAAAAAAACCCTGTAAACTGAATGACCATTCACCATGATGGTTTCTGTCCTCAAGAAGGCCCACTCTCATGCATGCGATCTGTTATCTCTTAGCTGTTCTTTCTCATCTCTCTGGCCTTGTAATGAATCCAAAGTCTGTGAAGTTCGAAATAGTTCTTGTGCCGTCATCAGTTTCTGATGAGGAGCACAAGCCCTAGTAATCAATAAAGTATCTTCTTATGTGCTAAAAGGGAATACTATTTTGAAGGCTTTATTTTTTTTCTTGGTTAAATTGGAATAATGATAAACTTTAAGGAATAAACAGGTTATTGCTATTAATGGCTTGAGAAAGTCGAGTACTCGTGCTAGGAAATCATAATGGATTGACCACAGGAGCATAGCTGAGACCCCTTTCTCCTGGGTAGACCAAAAAGCAAAAAGCAGGTAATTCTGGGGCTCAGCTCACTTTATTTTTATTCAACCCAGGATTCCAACCTAACCCATGGAGCGGCCTAATTTTATCTTTACTTTTAAATTTCATGTAAGTTATTTCATGTACAACAACTGGATTTGCAATCACTCTTTTTTTTAATCATCTTTGAGACCAGTTCTCACTATGTAGCCCAACTGGCCTCAGACTCCCAATTCTCTTGCCTCACCACTCATGTTTATCACAGGTTTCCATATATCTTTCTTTAGGAAAAAAAAAAAAAAACCTCAGAGAACTCTATCTCATAACTTTTTCTAACCCCACTCTCTCAAACACATGTAGACTCCTCATAGCTTCTACAACATCAAATGCTTGAATTACAGCTTCATTTTCAACATTTTTGGTGCTTATTAATTTATGTGACATTTTCCTCTAATAGACTGGAAATACCTTGAAGCCAGAGATTTTGTCTGATTTGTCTCTGTATCCTCAGAGCCTGGCTCTGTGAATGTTTGTTGAACAATGAATGAATCCCTAAGGCTATGAGTAAATGATTCTCACTGTTTCTGGCATTCCTGGCAGAGAGCTCATTACAATGGGGAAAGAAAGAGCCAAATTCCCTTCTATGCTGGACCAGTTACCTAGCACCTTGGGCAATTCTCTTAACCTCAATTTTCATCTGTCAAACACCTCTTTGTACTGTTACATGTTTACTATGAAAAAGAAACTGTGTTCCACAAAGACCTAAAGACCATCTAGAAAAGAGAGTAGCTAAAACCAGTTTTATACTTATTGAAGAGTTTAGTCATAGTCTTGCCAAAAATAAAGACTACAAGACTGGGGAGATAGTTGACTTGGTAGAGTGCTTGCTTTGTATGTGTAGATCCCCAGAACTAGTGTACAAGCTGGGCCTGAGAATAGTGTACACCCTTGAACTTGTGAGGATATATCAGAGACACACTCCAGGGCTCACTGGCCAGCCAGTCTAGCCAAACCTTTCAGCTTTCCTTCAGTGAGAGGGCCTGTCTCCAAATAAAGTTGGAGCATAATAGGGTGGGACACACACACACACACACACACACACACACACACACACACACACACACACACACACGCACACGTCAGGGGGGAGGCAGGCAGGCAGGCAGACAGACAGACAGACCGACACAGAGAGACAAAGACAGAAACAGGAACAGAGACAGACACAGATACAGACAGGCAAGCCAGAGAGAGACAGAGAGATGGAGAGTTCTCCAATCCAACATTTGGAAAGCAGCACTGATACTTAAACATTGATTTAAGCAATATTTAAGAGGATAGGTTTACATCTTCCCTTTGTGCATATTTCTTGGTATCCTCTTAGGTTTGCCTAAATTGTTTCTTTCTGTAGAATTGCAATTAATTTAATCGAGGCTTTTTGGGTACCTACATCTTGAGTGCTTGTTATATTAAATGAAGAGCCCTAAGCTGTAGGCACAAATTGGCTTCTTCTTAAATTTATTTTTTGTAATGCCTTCTCCACACTCCTGGTCTTCAATGTTCAAATTATATATTTCTATATGTATTCATCAGTGGTATATAAGTCTAGACTCTGTTGTTTCCAAGTGATAGAAGTTTATCCCTTGTTACATAAAAGGAGACTGTATTAGTTCACGTAACTGAATAGCTTTGGGCGGATAAGGGTGGTTTTAGGTGTTCCATCACACAGGACTTATCCTCTAAACCTACGTAGTCTGTCAGGCCTTTGAGACTCACCTTTCAGTTCACTTGCTTTGGAATGGAATTATTCTTTAGACAATGTTTCCTTTGTGGTGCTGAATTGGTAGCAGTTGGTTCCAAGTAAATATTACAACCTTTCAAGAAAATGAAAACAAGCCCATATATGTGTCTGCGTCTAAGTCATGGGCTTACTCTTGAGTCACTCACAGTGGCCTGGAGGATGACAAGGCTCTGAGTGACCAGGAGTGAGTTGGAGACTACTTTGTCACAGATTCACATACGCTTAAAGGTGGTAACATTCTTCTCTAACTCACTAATACAAATCTGGGGTAACTGTTAGAAGGGCTAGTATACAATAGACACAAAAACATCTTAGTCTGCAACATGTCCTTCTTCTGGCTGTGCCAATCTCTGTACTACTAAAACAAAATACGTGGGAGTAGCTAATTTATAAAAAAATTAGAGATTTTAGGCCATTAGGGTGGCTCTAAAGGTAAAAGAACTTGCTGCTGATCCTGACAAGGCAACCTTGATCCCCTGAGAACTACACAGTGAAAGGAGAGAACCAATTCCTGTAAGTTGATCCCCAATAAATAAATAAGCATAATAGAGATATCTAATACTAATAAAAAATAAAATGTATACATCATTCTGGATGCTAGGAATGCTAATATTGAAGAGTGAATATCTAGTCAAGGATTCTTGCTTCCTTATCTTATAGAGGAAGGTGACAGGGTGAAAGGGGGGAGAAACTAGGTGTCTGCCTTTTTGGAGACAGTGGTTCTATATTCTGTTCGGGCTGGCAGTGAACTCAATATATAAACAAGGCTGCCCTAAGGTTTGGGGCAACTCTCTCGCTTCTGCCTCCCAAGTACTAGGATTAAAGACATGCTGCTGGCATGCTCCATCTCCAGATACCCCTTTTCAAACTGACCATTCCCACATTAATGACACGAATTCCCCTAGCCTCATCTCTTAAAAATCCAATCTCTTAATACTGCTAAAATGATAACGTTCCATAGGAGTTTGGTAGGGCATATTCAGATCATAGCATTTTCTATAGGTATGCTTTAGATTAGATTCTCTGGGGGTTTATTTTGAAATATCTGAATGCAGAGGGCTTGTTGAGACGTTATCTTAGGAAATATGGTAGGTGAAGTCTTAGGGAAAGTGGTAGGGAAGACAGGATTGGATAGAGGAAAAGACTAAACCATGATGTGGTTACAACCAAGGACTATAGACTAGACGACTACAGGGAGCTTGAAGATGGGAATGGCATTTCAGAACTATCCCACATTAAGGCAAAGGTTCCTGTGTTATTTTTATCTCCACATCAGCCAGGCGCTGGCTATAGGCCACCCACTGTGACAGTGCATAACCATTGTGAGGCAGTTCCTTGAAGGTGAAAGCATTTCTTAGTGAGAGACAGAGATGTAAACTTTGAGGAACCAGTGGTTAACACAGTGGCATTCAGATCTGCCCAGAGGCAGAGATCCTAGAGGAGCAGCACACTCTACACCACACAGTCATTACTGTTAGATATAGATGCAGTAAGTTACTCCACAGGAGCCCTTTGTAATTCACTTACTGCTCATTGGGTGTTTCTGGCCTAGCCAAAGCCAGTGTTTGTTCCTAATCCTATTATTCACACACTGACTCTGCAGCAAATCTACTTTGCTGTCCCATTAGAGTAAAAATTGTCTTAACAAATTTGTGAACCTTCAGTTAAGAAAAGTAGGACACTTTTGGCTTATGAATGAAGATTAGTCTAGAGCACTGTTGAGCATAAGGAAGGAAACAATACCTCAATGAATGAATTTAGAACAGATTGAAATGTGTTCTATCTGAAATGTACGTTTGGAAAAAGGAATACAGGAATGATTTTTTTTTTCTGTTAAAGAGAACTGCCCCTCAAATAGTTCTGTTCCTAATACTAGTTAATCTTTAACTTCAAACAAGAAAAGGAAGTTGAGCCAACTTAAATGAGAAAAAGAAGTTGAACTATAATCAAATTTTTCTGAGATCTATTCCCCATCCTGATCTGACAGCTTTGCTAGGGACAAGAAAGTGGAGAATGAATCTTTACCCACTGAACGGAGATGTAAACATCTGGGAATGGTAGAGTAGCATGGAAAGGAAGGGGTGTGAAACGTCTTATGATGCTTTGTAACCGGAATTGCTGAGATCCGTGTCTTTTATCAATCCACTTCAGGTAATACCTGAAACCCAACCTCAACCTTTTGGCTTATTCCAAAAAGAGCCATTGTGGGTATAAGTATTTTCATATATCAAGAGGAACATCATAATATATTAACAGGAAACATTAATCCACTACCTACTACCAGCTATATAACTCAAAATTCAGAGAACAACGTGTTTTATGTTTGTATCCTAGTGTGGCCCACAAGTAAAAAGGGTGGAGTCATACAAAACTCCTGTTACTTCCTTCTGTATACCCTTCGACTATTCACTAATAATATGTTCCTTCTTTTGGTGTCTTGAGCAGTTCTACTTTCCTGACCACAGTCAGTTCAGTTGATAGAAACTATTAAAGTAGATGGTACTTAATTCTCTATCAAACTGAGGAGACATTGTGATTCTCTTTCTCTCCCCACTCTTTCATTAGTTTGTCTTTGGGGGGTTGTTTTTTTGTTTTATTGAAACCAACTCTGGCTATGTAACACAAGCTGGCCTTGATCTCAATATCCTTCTGCATCTGCCTGCCAAATCTTGTGGTTACAAGCCTGTACCACAATTTTTGGCTAGGAAGTGATAAGTGAAGGTTAGGTAGGGAACAAAGTAGTTCATAGAATATGTAGAAAAGATTGTATTATGGGAGACTCAATTCTCCTTTGAACATTACTAAATAAAGATTACAGTAAAGATCCATCAATTAAAGGGTCTGCATAATGTAAAATTAACATAATAAAACAGGATATTTTAACATAAAGAGATCTATCTGAATGAGAGCTTGAGAACTTATGCTAGGTTGCAGGCAAAAAGATGTAGATAGAAGATTTGACCTTCCTTAGAAGGAAGAGATACACACCCCAGTTCAATTCACATGGGGCTTTTCCCCTTACAAAGGATTGTAATGTCCCATGAGCCTTAATGTTCCAGAGGAGAACTTTTAACAACTGGCCTCAGAAATTCAAATTGGCTAATATCAAATGGCCTGACAAGGACAGTCACCACTGACAAGGTCCCTTTTAGGCTTACAAAAGATAACCATAAAATAAATGGTCAAGGATCCAGTCATTCTGCAGGCCCAGAAAGGGCTCACTCCCACCAAGGTTCAATTAGGTGCTTAGCACCATTCTCAGGGAGAGCGGCCATCCAGTTTGTCAGAGTAATTACTTTGGATTCCTTCCACAGGGTGTGTATGTCTATTGGACAGCAATTCATTCTTTCTAGAACTGATTCATAATGTCAATAAGAGTTGTCCTTCCATATTCACAGTTCCCGCACCAGCATAACAGTTCAAAACTTTACAATATGGTCATGTACTGACATGATATGCTGCATAATATTGCCTAAAACTAATGAATTTATTAGACTGCGGAATTGCACATGACAATGAGAACCACAGCTCTTACCACATACCTCATCAAGAAGAAGCAGACTGCTTAATGAAATGGCCCATTCAAAAGCCACAGCTATATATTTTTAAGCCTTTATATTATATCCCACAGACTTGTTAGGGACACCTAATACTGTTTGTCTCATATATAGCCTTTATTATTTTCACCATGTGAAATCCTGACTGAAACCAGAAAAATAAATGCTAACCTGAATCCAATCCAAGTTGTACCCACTGCATAATCAGAAAACGAAATGATTGTTTTAAGGTATTATGTTTTGAAGTGGTTTGTTACATGAAAGAATATGTTCTCAATACAGCAGGTGTGGCCAACAATACCTAAAAGTAAGATGTGTTTGATACAGGCAAAGAAAATACATCATAAATTCTTTCCTATTTTAAAGAGGGATTCTAGGCTCTTTTTCACAGGATCCAGGGAGAGGTAGCAAAACCGGTTGTGTGACTATCACTCATACATTTCCTGCAGCCTAAATAAGAGCCGGCTACAAGGGAAATATTTATTAACTATCACATTTGAAGGACTGTTACAGATTTTCTTTCTTTATGGGGAAGGGAAGGCCACACAAGGTGGCCTCTGAGCTGAATTAGAGCTGTCTTCAAGATGTATCACCCACCAGCTGCTTCATTACTGAACTATACATATCTGTAGGTCATACCTGATGAGCTTTAGGGAGACCTTGCCACATGTCTTTGGAATTCGGAGGCCTGAATCAATATAGACACAGCTGCTTGCATCATGAGAATCATGAAGGTAGGAATCTTAATGGAACAACAGTGCGACCTGTTTGTTGTTTAGCATAACAACGATATATCAATTTGCCAAGGATCGGATGAGTGTTTCAGAAGGAAAAATAACATTGGGGCTTTTACTCATGTCCTTCTTTAGTATCTATTAATGGCTAAAGGGTTCCTGGCAGTAAGAATTGTGGATGTTCTACAGGAAACGGGTACAGAGACAGAATTAGAAGACTGTTGGTTTGTATCTAAGAACCATGTGATGGAAAGGGGTCCTGTGTGAGCACCAGCACTTGCCTTATAGTTTCACACAATCCCCCAGCAATTAGCAAAGGACTTACAGTAACAGTGAAAAGTCAAGGAGACCAGGAGCTGAGCAGAGAGGTCTGGCAGAGAAAAAGCACCATTTGTGTCCTGGGTTGTGTCAATTACTCTTCCCAGTGAAAGGCTACAAGGAAATAAAAACAAATCAGAAAGAAAGAACCAGTTTTCAGCATCTGCCATTTCCAGAGGACAAAGCCATCTTGAGACAGTATTCGTGAAATGGTAACTTGGCCAATTCCATTCTTACTCTCTTTGTTCCTGAAGAAGCAGCTAGATTTAGCAAGATTGGGGGTGGGGTAGGAAATGATGTAGAAACACAGGGACGGAAAAAAAATAGAAGGGTTTTCTTATTTCGATGTCAGGACTCTCATTGGTGGCACTATCCAAATGGGAGTGCAGATAAAATACAACTTTAAATATTTATTAAAGATTAAATAATATTTTTATTAGTGTGAGCGTGTTATGTGTGTGCGTGTGTGTGTGTGTGTGTGCGCGCGTGTTGTGTGTGTGTGTTGCACACGTGCATGCTTGTATAAATATATGTTATGTGTGTAAGGTGTTCATGGAGGCCAGAAGAGGATCTGAGACCTCCTGGAGCTAGAGTCATAGGTGATTCTGTGATACCTGCTGGATATTGGGAATTGAACTTGAATCCCCTACAAGAGCAGCAAAAGCTCTCGACCACTGACCCTTTCCTCTGGTTCCAAGATACAACTTTAAATCAAGTCCTGGGATTTGGTTGACTATTAACATCGGAGAAGTTTTAGTGAGGTACTTCGTAGAGTTTATTCCCCCTCTGTCACTAGCAGGCAGACATAGCAATATGATTAGATCTGAGTTGTGAATGTAGATATTCTTCATAACTTCTAGGTTTTTGTTGTTTTGTTTTTGTTTTCTTTTTAACAGAAATAAGATGCTTTCATCTTCCTGATGACTAAAACATAATATAGTGCTGAGCTAGTTTTGATAGCAATCTAGGAATGGAAAAGCAAGAAGACAGAGGGAGGCCCACTTCAGTTTACATTAGAACAGAACTGCCGTATTAGTGAACCTTTTGTATGTAAAAAGGAAAAGACTTAGAATTATGTCACTGTAAACATTTATTTCTCATTCCAGATTTGAAAGTTGGCTGCGACTGCCCTTTTTGTCCTGAAACTCAAATCTTGAAGCGGGTTTTCTACATGATATTTAGCACGGTAGTCTTCACTATATGTAGTATGAGACAGCTGCTTAGGACTCCTTCCTGATTTGAACACCCATAGCTTCCAAAACAAGTGGCTCTTGATGCTGGAAGGTAAGGACTACATTCAGCTCTAGTCCACATTTCATTTTCATCAGTCTGAAGGAAAATTGAACACTTTATGAGTCTGGTACTTCCTTTCCCTAGCAGCCCTTGGATCTGGACTGTAGTTTGCCAGGACATGCAAATTCAGTTTTAGATATGCTCCTGAAGACCGCATTGCCATGAAAGCTGCCCTCTCCTCAAAATTTGCTTCCACAAACCCTCTTCTAAATGTCTGAAGTGCACAATCACCATTTTCCAACCGGACAATCTCCATTCCCTTTCTTCCTGCTCGTTTACACATTGTAGCTACTTCGTGCAGTTTAGTATTCATGTAAGTGAAAGACTGTTTACAAAGGCAAACTGATGTAGGTCGAGTTTGTTGTAGCTCACGCTTGCAGGGCAAAGTCCATCACTGTCAGGAAGGGATGGCATCAAGAATACTTCTAAGCTTGAAGGGGCTTGAGACCCTATATGTACAACAATGCCAAGCAACCAGAGCTTCCAGGACTAAGCCACTACCTAAAGACTATACATGGACTGACCCTGACTCTGACCTCATAGGTAGCAATGAATATCCTAGTAAGAGCACCAGTGGAAGGGGGAAGCCCTGGGTCCTGCTAAGACTGAACCCCAGTGAAATAGATTGTTGGGGGAGGGCGCAATGGGGGAGGGTGGGTAGGGGAACACCCATAAGGAAGGGAGGGGGGAGGGATGTTTGCCCGGAAACCGGGAAAGGGAATAACACTCAAATGTATAAAAGAAATACTCAAGCAAAAATGAGATCCCATTTGTTCGATTCTTGATCTTAGAGCATAAGCCATTGGTGTTTTGTTCAGGAAATTTTTTCCAGTGCCCATGTGTTCCAGATGCTTCCCCTAGTTTTTCTTCTATTAGTTTGAGGTGTCTGGTTTGATGGGAGGTCCTTGATCCACTTGGACTTAAGCTTTGTACAGGGTGATAAGCATGGATCGATCTGCATTCTTCTACATGTTGACCTCCAGTTGAACCAGCACCATTTGCTGAAAATGCTATCTTTTTCCATTGGATGGATTTGGCTCCTTTGTCAAAAAAATCAAGTGACCATAGGTGTGGGGTTCATTTCTGGGTCTTCAATTCTGTTCCATTGGTCTATCTGTCTGTCTCTGTACCAATACCATGCAGTTTTTATCACTATTGCTCTGTAATACTGCTTGAGTTCAGGGATAGCGATTCCCCTGAAGTCCTTTTTTTTTATTGTTGAGGATAGTTTTAGCTATCCTGGGTTTTTGTTATTCCAGATGAATTTGCAAATTGTTCTGTCTAACTCTTTGAAGAATTGGATTGGTATTTTGATGGGGATTGCATTGAATCTGTAGATCGCTTTTGGTAAAATGGCCATTTTTTACTATATTAATCCTGCCAATCCATGAGCATGGGGGATCTTTCCATCTTCTGAGGTCTTCTTCAATTTCTTTCTTCAGAGTCTTGAAGTTCTTGTTGTACAAATCTTTTACTTGCTTGGTTAAAGTCACACCCCGAGGTACTTTTATATTATTTGGGTCTATTATGAAGGGTGTCGTTTCCCTAATTTCTTTCTCGGCTTGTTTCTCTTTTGGTGTAGAGTGAAGGCTACTGATTTATTTGAGTTAATTTATACCCAGCCACTTTGCTGAAGTTGTTTATCAGCTTTAGTAGTTCTCTGGTGGAACTTTTGGGATCACTTAAATATACTATCATATCATCTGCAAATAGTGATATTTTGACTTCTTCTTTTCCGATCTGTATCCCTTGACCTCCTTTTTTGTTGTCTGATTGCTCTGGCTAGAACTTGAAATGTTTTAATAGTATATTTTTACTAATTCTTTGAGAATTTCACACTGTGTATCGTGATCCCATTCAGTATTGCCTACCTATCCTCAGCACTCTTCCCAGATTGAACTCCTCCTCCACTCCCCGCTTGTGTCTTTTTTGTTTGTTTGTTTGTTTGTTTGAAGAGACTGTCTTCCAACAGATGACTCAATCCTCTGGCTTTTAGAATATTTTCACCCCTCTGTCCTGGTTGTTGATGTTTCCTGAGCCTTAAATTTAGGGGATATGTTGTAAATATACTAACTAGGGATGGGAACCCCACAATCAACTGTTACCTGCATTTTGACCGATTGATTTCTGCTTTTTAGTCTCTCCAGGAGCCTCGTCCATAGATTGGTGTCATCTACATTCAGGGTGACTCTTCTCTCTTTATTTAAACCTTTTTGAAATGTCCCACTCACAGATGTGCTTAGAGATTTGTTAGAGCAGTGATTCTAAGTCTTTTCAAGATAGAAGATCAAGATAAAGCACCATACTATCCTTGTGGAACACTGACTTCCACCACCTTTTCAGTTACCTAATAATAACTTATTATATTAAAGTTGGTGTTAAAATAACCAGGATGGTTTGTTTCTTGATATCACTCCAATCACTCCAACTAGTTCTCTAAACTAACTTCTATGGGATGACCCTGAAGAATTTCCTGTATGAGATATTTTCATTTAACTTCATTAATATTTTTACTGAGCATAAAGTAGTGGGATTCAATGATATTTAGTACATGTATATCATTGTTGCTTGCTTATATATTCCTTCATCACCTTCCCGTTCTCTCTCTCTGCTTCTGCTGGTCTTCTTCCAAACAAATAGTTCTCCTTTTGCTTCCCTGTCATACACACACACACACACACACACACACACACACACACAGATGTATGTATATACACTTAAATCCCAGTTCTGTATTTGAAATAGAACATGGAGTATTTGTTTTTATTTTTTCCTCATAATTCCTTTAGGTACCTTTCTTAAGCTACATAGGTTGTAATATATTGTTATGCCATATATATATGATATGCATATATATGATACACATATATGTACATATACTTAAACCTAGGTTCTGTATATGAGAACATGTAACATTCATCTTCCTTTTCCCTTACAATTATCTACCTCCTGTTCCCTTTAGAATTATACCCCTCTTCATCCCATATACTTCCTATTCTACTTTTCATGATATATATATATACATATATATATGTATATATATAACACATATATCCTTTAAAAATATAGAGTCTGCATACAAGAGAAAGTACACCCCAGAATGGCTTATTCCAATTAATTATCTCCAGTGTCATTCATTTTTCTCAAAACACATAATTAATTTTCCTTCGTAGCAGTATAAAATTCCACATTTTTACATGCCACATTTTTATCCACTCATCTGACGATGAATATCTTGGCTGATCCTATATCTTGGCTGTTGTGAGTAGTGCTATAGTAAATGTAAATGTACAAGTATGTCTGTGGTATGCTTGGAGTCCTTCGGTATATATTCAAGAATGATATATCTGGGTCACATGGAAGTTCTATTTCTAGTTCTTTTTCTTCTTTGAGCAATGGCATCTCTCTTTGAATTCTATCTGCTTACTTATACCACAAAACACTTTTCCTGTCCTCCATCTCAGACCAATTTTTGTTCTGTGGTCAGAGCATTATGTTTCTTTCCTCAATAGTAGGTGTATAGGAAATTGAACAAAATTTGACTCAATGAATCACAAGAAAAAGATAAAACTAGAAAAAGGGATAATTTGTGTGAAAAACCCGACAACAGTTGTTTTCTCTGAAGAGCATAGTAATGTGAACCAACAGAATGAAAGGGCATCTGAGACTTTCTGAACAACAGGGTCACAGCAGAGATAGGCGCAAGGGGCTGGAGGACTTGGGAGCATCTAAGCCTTTTTTTTTTTTTTTTTTTTTTTTTTTTTGGTTTTTTTTCGGAGCTGGGGACTGAACCCAGGGCCTTGCTAAGCCTGTTTTAACCCTAGGAGCTTTTGTGGGATGCTGCCTTAAGAGATGCATCTCATTTTGGCAACTGATTGTGCCAAGCGCTTTACCGGGTTTCACTTGAGTTACTCCGCCCCACACCTCAGGAGGAAGCAGGTGAAAACTCCGAGCCTGGATCGCACTTTAGGAGAAGCTCGGGGAAGGGGCAGACCCATGGTCTCGCGCAGGCGCACTAAGTTTCCCAGTGCGGGTGGGGTGGGTGGGGTAGGGTGGTGAGGAGAGCAGCTCGGACCTAGGCGAGCATTCGCGGGGGTTCATTTATCACCTTTCCGTGGGGACCCCGCCCTCTGGTTCCCGTGGGTAAAGCCTCGCGAGATCGCCTACCGCAGGTCCGGGCGGTGCCATCTTTGTGTCTGGCGAGCGAAGGCGTCCGACGGAAGCCCTGAAGCCGGCAGTTCTTTGGCCAACCTCTCCCTGAGACCGGATCCAGGAAATACGAGGCGGGCCTCAGTGGGAGGGACGCCGTGAGGGAGGAGGAGGCAAGGGGGCGGCGGCAGCGGCGGCTCACACCGGATCTGCCCTCGGCGCGGCGCGCACTGAAGGGGGTTCGGCCGGGGAAGCGGCGCCCGCCCGAACCCCCCGTGGGAGCCTGCGGACCGACTGAGAGCCAAGCGGAGGAGCTCGGAGCGACAGCGAGGGCTCGGTGAGTGGTGGCGGGGAGGCCCAGCACCTGCCCGAGGCCAGGACTTTGGGGGTGCCTTGGGGTCGTCCTAGGACCTCGCGCCCACGATGTTGGGCGTGCATGAGACTGGGTGTGGCGGGGCCTGCTCGGCCTCTGGGCTCTTAGCCGGCACGGGGTAAGTACCTGGTTGTGGAGGTTTGCGCAGGCCTGTCGTGGCGGCTGAGCCTGCCTGACGCCCAAAACGCCCTGAGGCCGAGGGGGAGGGGAGTGGCTGCGGATGGGGTGGAGGGGCTTGATTGCCATCAGCCTCGTGGAAGGGGATGATGCCGTTCCTCCAGGGCTCCTGGACATCGTGCAGAACGCACCTCTATGGGCAGGTTCGAAGTCCTGGTAAGGTGTTCAGAGATTAGGGCTCACCGAACTAAGGCTGTTTCTCGTGAAAGTGTTGGGACATGTGCGCAAGGTTAGTAGTGATAGTAATGACTGTCGTGGAAGAGGTTTGCAAATAATTGTTGGCAGATGTTGAGTAAAGCTAAGACGTTGCCTTCTTTTAAAGATGACACTGAACAGCCGCCCTCTGAGGTCCAACAACAGATTAGAGTTGGTCCTAGTTGGATTTTTATAGTTTAGTGCCTCGTATCTGCTTTTAAAGTGGATTAAGTAGGATGGGTGGAGGTAAGATGTAGGCACGGTGAAGGAGAAAGATGCACAATAAAAATCAAAAGTTTAGGCTCAAGACATGTAGAAGTATAAAGCACTGCCTGTTCTGAAACATAACATTTAGATTTTTGTTGTTGCTGAGAAAAATTCCTGTCAGTGGGGCAAGGCAGGGCTGTTCAGTTGTGGTCTTCAGTAACCTTTGTCAGTCTTTATCATTTATAATAATATATTTACTTAGGAGTTTGTAAAAGGAAAAGAATGAGTAGTATAAAAACAACTTGATGAACTGAGCTTGCTCTGTACTTGTTGGTGGGTTGGGGGTTGGGGGAAGTTTCCTTTTTGCTTTATGAATGATTTGTAGGACTATAGACGAATACATTTTAAAAGGAAACCTGGTCAAGAAGTTTTTGGGTTTTTTTTAATGGAGGTTTAACTGTATAATCAATTACAAAGTACATCATCTTCTACGCTCACTTTTTCTCAATGAACACTGGAAGCGTGCAAGCACTTCTTAAATTCTACAAATACATAATTTTCAATCAGGGGGTTATATAATTTTTACAAACATATAGTCCCCCTCCCCCTTTTCCCTATAACTTGTTTAATTAAGGCAAAGTTAACTTTAGTGAAAGTAGATAGTAAATATATGATTACTGTGGTTATATCTGACAGGGCATAATGAACGTTCAGTTACCCTGACTTTTCTTCTGCTTTCTGATATATTCTTTTCTTTAATTGTAGACCACCCTGTACAGTCTGGGTTGGAGTAAAGTGAGCAGAGTATTTGCAGTCACTGGGCTTGGTAGGCAGTATGCATTTTAATTTATTCCTTAGAGTTTCTCTATGTTAAAGATAATGCCTATTATACAGATAACAGCATACAACTTCAATATTCATCTGTAGCTTACAGAGCTGAGGTTATACAGTCGGTAAACTGCAAAACTAGAACTCAGATTCTTGTATATTTAAGTTTAGAGCACGTGTTATTTCTAGATATGCTGTGTGTGTTTATGTGCTGACACAAAATTTATTGAAAGTGGAAATTTTTTTAATGGGAAGAAACCATTCAATCCTGTTGAAGGATTTCATGTGTCTTTAACAAAAGGTAATCTCAAGTTGTCTTTTTCCTTTTAGATATGTCTTTTATCGGGACAGAAGTACAGTGTGAGCTAATGTGTAAAGATTCTAAATAGCTAGTAGTGACCTATACCTGAAATTCATGGTTTTGGTAATTTCACCTTCTGTTTTAGTGTACCCAAGATATTTCAAAGAATAAATGTTGTATTTACTCTTATCTTGAATTATATTTATAATTGCACTACTAAAGTAAAATAGTGACTTCACAGGGGCTTCAGTTTGCTTCGTAGGAGTTTTGTGATAACATATAGTCAGTTACCTTCTTAGACCTCAGTCCAGTACTTGTTAGGCAGTTTTGCTGTTCTTTTCATTTAGTCCCAAAGTTTTAGAGTTAGATTGCAACGTCATCTCTTATGGGGCTAGGGGGGTCGATGGATTTTAGATCCTCCTGAGCAGGACTTTCTGAGCTGATGATGAAATCACAGGGACACTTTGCAGAGGTGTTAGGTTGGGGGAGGCATAGATTTTAGCTCCCACTGGTCTCTACTGTTGGGTCTTTGACGCTGGTGAGCTTGTCCTAGTTTATCTCTGTTCAAGAGACAGGCCCACATCTGTAGAGTTCAGCTGGAAGAACAGCTGAGGGGTTGGGGGAGGTGGAGGAGGAAGATGACACCTGAGTGGTGCTCATCTTCCAGCTGGTCATTTGGCCAGAGTTAATTACGTGGTTAATTATCTTTGGCTGGAAATTCTAGAAATGCTTTGCAGTTTGGGATTTTTTCTTAAGGTGTAAATTGTTTTAAAAGTCTTCCTGGAGTAGCCTTGTCTCACAGACATGGAAAAAGGATTTCTGAGTTACCCAGTCTGGATATGTGTTCTATGGAGTGTGTGGCTGGTTTAAATAACACCTTGTAACCTTGATGGACAATCTTTGGGCTGAAGGAGCAAGTTTTTAATTATAGTTGTACTCCCAAGAAAGAGTTAAATATACTTTACTTGGGAAGGTAATTACTCCTAGTATTTGGTCTATTAGAGTGGAAAATATTGACAAATGAGAAAACCTACCTAGAAGTAAACAGAAAGACTTTCTGACATAATTTATATAATCAGTATATAAAAAAACATACCAAGAAATTGTATTTATCTAGAAGATTATTTTTATACCTTTGGCATAACCCTATATTGATACCATAATCATGAATATTTGTCTAAAATTGAGATAGATGTAAGGAAATATTTGGAACTATCCAACTGAATCCTAAATATTAACAGCATCTTTATAATTTAATTAATTGAGAAATCTACTGGATACTATCCAACTGTCCAGAATCTCACTTTTCTTTTTGCTTAAAGTCTCTCAGCTTTTATTCCTTCCTTTCTTGATGCTTTCTTGCCCTCACCTGGATCTTTTCTTTAATTCTCAGTTGACCCTGGGTTCTTTTACAAGGTGCATGAAAAGTGAAGAGAACTATAAAGCCTTTAAGACCATCCCCCCTGGTCTGAATTCTTTTACCCTAGCAAGTGAAGAGGAATGTAGTTAAGACCCCATAACCTACCGGCTTGTGTCTTTAAAAGGAGAATGAGAATAACAGATTGAGGGAGGCAGTGTCCAGACTCTTGCTATGGTTTCCTGTCCCTTCTTCTTAAGAGTCAAGAAGCTAAGTTTGTAGAAGCCAGCGTGCTGCAGAAGTGGGTACTGTTCCCTCTCCTCTTCATCTTACACCCCACTCTCAGATGGTCCACTCCCTCCTTTAAGCAGTCATCTCAACTTCTGTCCTTCTCCTAACTAGCTTTTGCCTTCATCCTCTCTGATCTCTTCCCCTACCCCCAACTCTGACTTTTGTCCTTTTTCATGCCCTTTCTCCTGCTCTGCTTTGATCAGATCTTAAGGAAGCTCAGACTGTTTTCTTAGTGAGGGAAGATTTCCTTCTACTTCCAGAACTTAATAGGGCAGTGTTAGTTGGTGTGGTACTGAGGTGGAATGCTAAATGGGTTTTCCCATAGAACCATTGCTTACAGAGCTTGGTGTTTTGTATACTTGTTACCCTATGGATGTTTAGGCTTTCATAGATTGGTTTAGAAATGTAGCACATTGATCATTGTATCCTGGGAAGCCCATGCCTGAGGTTCAAATGTATGATTTTAAAAGCACAGCAAGGCAGCCATGAAGTGGAAATTTCTGGTTTCTTTAGAAACTCAGTTGTGTCATACAAAGTTTTTATGGAAACTGTACCTTTATCCCACTACCTCTGCTGGGCTAGAAGGGAGATAAAACATTTAACTACCCATATTAAAATTAGGTTTTGAAAACTATATGCCTACACAGCTGTACATACGAATTCAAAATGATCTCAACAGTGTGCACAAGACTTGTACAAGCTCAAGACAGAACAAATCCCAGTATAAAGATGGGAGTTAGGCACAAAAGTATTGGTAGTTGGTTCAGCTATTTAGAGAAGCAGAGTTAGTTTTCTCTAACAGTAGACCCTGGTAAGTTAGCCACACTCCAGTAGAAGACTACATATCCAGGAGTATTTGGGGAGCAAAAATTGGTTTTGATAGGATTTTCTTTTAAAGGACACAAAGTTGGGAAGGACAGGGAATCTGGGAAGTGTTGGTAGAGGGAAAGTGAATATGATCAAAATATATTATTTTAAGATTTTTTAAAAAATCTCAAAAAATCTTATTAAATATTAAAAGTGCCTGTGTTCTAGAAATTGTTGGAGGTTACCTGCTTTTTATGAGAATGGTAGGTGGCCCACCTTTGACCTATTCAAATTTAGTGTAGTTATGCTGATGGGATGGCTCTTCTAGGAAATAAACTGATAAAGGCTTTTTCAAGTCTATAATCTTTGAAAATGTTTATTTATACATATGAGTGCTTTGCCTGTGTACATGCCTGTACACCACCTGCCCAAGCTGACCAGAAGGCATTAGAACCCTGGGGAAGTTATTAAAGTTATCAGATGCCATGTGGAACTGGGAATTGAACTTGGGTCCCCTGAAAGAGCAGCCTATGCTCTTAAGCACTGATACTGGTCTTTTAAGATGTCAGTGAAATTTTTCTGAATTTGGGTACACATTTTGAAATAAAAAGTATATTCGTTCCATTATTATTTGTAACAATGTTTGTTATTAAAGCATATCTTATTGGTGGTCTTAGAACAACAAAGTTCTAGTTTGTCATGAAAGAGCTATCTTGTTTGCACTATTTCTTGTTGATGTTTTGAAACTTTTCAAAGGTCCTGTCCATCTTGGTGTTATTTATCTGTCTTACTTAGTGATAAATGAGGATGGTGTTTGTTACCTAAAGGTTTTAAGATAAAGGTTTATTAGTCTGCTGTGATGTATGCTGTAAATGGTTGTGGTATTGAGATGATTCAGTAAGAGATTTCACAGTGAGAAAAGCAAAGTCCAACTTATTTTGTACTTGTTCTCCATAAAGTATCAAGTCAGCTTAAAGGAAATAGTCTAGTACAAGTCAAGGTCAGACTTTAAGGGTTGTCCTAGGCCATTCTTATTTGAAAACCGAATTTCAGTTTATACCCTCTGTTCATTTTAAGTTTACCAAATTCTCTAATTATATACAGATTATGATGGTTAAAAAACATCTCTGTGGGCAAAATTCTCAAACAACTAGATCTTTTGACACAGACTAGCTCTGTGTTTTGGGGCAAATTGCTTAATCTCTGACCTGTTTCCTCAGTTTTGAAATGAGGATAATGTGGTATTTACCTCGTGAGGATTAAATGGGCCAGAGGATATATTATGTTCAAAGCATGACTAGCAATGGTAAATGCACAAAAGAATTGGTTTTGTTACTAACGTTGTTGTTGTTAATACTTGAGTTTCCTTTGGTGATGATAGCCTTTCTATTGTGGTAGGAATAACTGTAAAAGATGTCTTTACTTACTTGATAGTAACCCTTGAAGCCAAAGCTTATGGAGGGAGCCCAGGATAGATGTATATTAGCTGCCAGATCTACTCATGAGTGGTCATAGTTCATTAATCCCGTAGAATATTAAGAATTTTTTTCTGTAGCCTTAATTCTATTATGGCAAGTATAAAATAAAGATGATTTGATGTATGAGCAAAATAGGATTGAGTAGCTGTAGTTTCTTTATTAAAGTTTAATGATATTGGCATCAATAAAGCTAGAGTCTGTAGAAAGGAGACTCAATTTCTATAAGGTCTATAAATATGTTTTTTTAAAAAAACAAACTTTGAAATGTACTCTACTTTTTCACAGGAAAAAATTATGTGGTGTTCTGCTTCTCAGGTCAGTTCAGCCTATCTGAATTTGAATATTGCTAGTACTGTAAAAACTAACTTTGTCTATGACAATTTTTCAGCAAAAACATACATGCAGAACACCAGGTACTAAAGATTATGGATGGGGCTTTGCAGAAAAGACAGTGGGCTCCTCCCTCTGCTTGAACAGCAAAGACACAGCATGCCTTGAGGAAGAGCTTAGTTTTCTGTGGAGGTTGAGAGTAGGGTAAGTAATGGCAAGATCCGTTTTTTTTCTGGCTTGCATTCTCAAACGTCTGTACTGACTAGTAAAGTGACCATGACTACCAACTATGCATCCTGCCCCCACATCTCTGTTCCACTACTGACAGAACTTCTCATTTGTGCAGTGTAAGTAGAGTGGTACTCTCCTTACAAGGTTTGTGGAAGGATTAAGTGTGTTGATAATGGGTAAAATGTATAAAACCATATCTTGCTCTGGAAGGTGGGTTTATAAGAAATGATATATGTTCATCTTTGTTAAGCTTTACTGTTTTAGAAGTCTAGAATACCCTGCTCTATTTGGTTGTCTACTGCCTATCTCTGGTGTGCCTTAAATAGGATCCTTCTCTCCCGCCTGTCTTCTTTCCACAGAGGAGTGGATTTAGATTTCTTATCTTTATTTTGATCCAAATTGAAATGAGTTTTGTTTTGTTTGGGCCTTTTGGGCTTGATGGTATAATGTTAGGAAAATAGCTAGCATTTAAAAACTCCTTCCTGGGGGCTCGCTGGTAGATCTCCACCTTATTGCCACCTCAATCCACTGCGAGTGGCTGACTTTATAAAGGACCAGATCACCTCAAATGTACCCCAGCACCTGTTTGCAGCAAAGGAGCAGTATGTATATACTTTCCCTTTCTTACCTAATAGCAGAGACCTCACAGCGATATTTTACGTGTTTTAGGATATACAGTTAAAGTGATGGCTCTGCCTATTGCACACAGTAAACAAACAAACAAACAAAACTTCCTTTAGACCCGGGCCAGCCTAGACTAGAGGGAGCTTCTATGTAACAAACAAGCAAATAAAAATAACAGGGTGGACCGGAGAGATGGGTCAGTAGGGAGCCTTTGCTATGCCAGTGTGAGTGAGGACCTGACTTCAGATTTCAAGCCTACCTAAACTAGGAAGATAGCTCAGTGGGCACAAGCTCTTGCAATGCAAGCCTGACCATCTGAATTTGATCCTCTGGATCCATGCAAAGGTGGAAGGAAAGACCTAACTATAAAAAGGGATTTTTGAACCTTCACAAGCATGCTGTAGCATGCACAAACACTCTCCATAATAAACAAACCAATAAATAATTGCTTTAAAATCTTTTAAAAGTCCGTTTCACAGTCTCACCTCCCCTTCCATTAGGTGAATGTGGATACATGCTTGTGATCAGTTAAGGTATACATATCTCAGTTTCTAGTACCTTTTAGAAAGCCATTTATTTATTGCTTTGGAAACTTGAGACTTAAATTTGCAGAAATAATATAAATTACCCACATACTCTTCACCCAATCCTGTCATGTTTGTCAAAACTAAGACTATATTACTCAAACTGCAAAGTTTAATTTTTATCATTTTCCCTCACTACTACCTACTACCCTTTTTCCGTTCCAAGATATCATGTTGCATTTAGTCATGAAATAGGCTACTTTTTTACATGTATTTCTTTCTTTTGTATGTGGACCCATAACAGCATTTGTGTGGAGATTAGAGGACATGTGGAACTCCATATTCCCTTCCATGTATGAGTCTCCGGGTTTCAGTTCAGATCAGTAGGTGTGGTGGAAGTGTTTTTTTTGTTTTTTAACCGAACCAGTTCATTGGCACCATTTTAAATTTTTGCATTTATATCATTGCTATATCCATTTTGTTAGAAAGATTGTTGCCATAAAAGCATTCTGTGATTTATTCTTCAGTTTCATGCAGGTTCTGAAAGGCCAGATGTTTCCTCTATGGTTACCAAAGCCAGAGATTCATCTTAGCACTGAACTTTATGCTCTGAAATAAAGGGTTAGAATCCTGTGAGAGTGGAACCTTGTTGGATTTGTAGTTGAGACTAAGCACATATATCATTTAAAGCTATCTCCACAAGATTAAATGGGCAATTTGTATTGTTGGTGTTTCATCATTTTAGTTTCAGAGTGACAAGGAACTCTTTTAAAATTATAAGCATGCTTATTTGTTGACATAGATATAAATTGGGATTAAACTGAGAATTTAACTTCTAAGGAGCTATGATTTAATAAGAAACTAGTGTAATCATTTAAGGTCAGCAAAGAAACACATTTGATTGTTTATATAAGCATTTAGAAAACCCTAGGTTTCAATCAATCAGTGATTGATTTATTTTAAACATTTATTTAGGGATTCTATATGTGGAGATTTCCCCTATTCTGAATTTTCATAAATGCTTTAATTTTGCTGTCAAAAGTCATCTTGGTGTAAACAGAAAGTTATCTAGTAGGCTGCACATCACAGACTTTACAAAGTCTTATCTTTTTCTGCCACAGAAATAACTTTTGGCTACTACTCATGGATGGCAAAGAAAATAGTGTTGGGTTGGTTGGGTGGAAATGTTTCAAATGAATATGGTGTATATTGAGAGACACTCCCAGTAAACCCTCTTTCATGTAGAAATGCCTTAGAACTTAGAAAATTGGAAAGGATGGATATAAGTCAGTAATTCCAGGTGTTTTATACTTACTCAGATCTTTTCATGACCTTCGACAAATCATCCAACTTTAAAGAATCTTGGTTTCTTTATGTATAAAATTAAGGGATTTAACTAGCTGTGTCAATCTATTAACTTACAAGATTTAAAAAATACTCTTAACAGAAAACTACAAGATAGCTCTACATCTTTAAGAATCAACACTTGTCACTGTAATTAGACAGAAATCAGTTAATCCTATTGGATTCAAATAGGTTCCAGCTAACACCCAGAGTCACTTATTTTGACACCTATGTTATTAATTTTAGTTATTTAGCATTTTATCCTTGAAATGAAAATTATATGGATTTTGTGCTTTGATCTGAAGTATCAAGCTTTTTTGCTTTGAAAGTTCTTAAACAATTTTGAAAAATGTATTTCTTCAGCCCTTAAAAAGTAACTAATAGACTTTCCCCCTAGCTTTAATAGAAAGTGCACATTATCCGTCGTGAACTGCTCAGTGAGTTTCCATCAGCCAAGCATACATTTGTATATCAGCCCATAGAGCAGTAAATTGAGTATCGTAACAACTGTGAAGTCTTCCTATATGGTATACCACCTGATAGTCTTTGCTTTTACCACCACCAATGAATTTTGCCTACTTTTGCACTTTATGTGTATGGGATTGGGTGGTACCCTTTTCTGTCTGATTTCTTTGGAGTGAGATAGTGCATGAAAACGGAATTGGTATATAGTTCTAGCCTAGTCTCATTCCTGTATGCTTCTTTGTGTGAATATATCACTTTTTACTGCTGATGGACATTGTTGAAGCACCAGTGTCTGAGAGTGTTGTTGGTCTTGGAGTAGATAGGAGGAATAAGAGGTGTTTTCTTGAAATATGAGCATTTAATCATTTTCTTACTTTTGAGACGGTTTTACTTACTATGTAGCTCTGGCTGTCCTGAAACCTAGAGATCCATTTCCCTCTGTTTCTCAGTGCTGACATTGTAGATGAGTAACACCATGCCCAGCTTAACACAGTTCTAAAACATCTTTAAAACTTTAGTATGCAAATCTCAGGGAGAGTATCAGTATTTTAACTAAATGTTATAGTTAGAGGTTTTGCTTTCGTAACTCTCGGGTACAATTCCTTCAAAAAGTGTCATATATACCTTATCTCTTGTCACTTGCTCATTTGTAGTATTTTATTATGTGCTGAAAATGAGCCCTTGCTGGTTACAAATACATTCTGCCACTGTGTGCTATGCTCTTCCATTTTTCATGAATCTTTTCAGAATAAAAGTTCCTCATTTTAATATAGTTAATATTTCCTTTATGTTTAAAGTACACACAGATTTCACTTTTAACCATTTTTTCTCATCCCATGATTTTAAAGATTATTTTCTCTGGAAGCTTTGTGGCTTTGATGTTCACACAAATATCCGGTGATTACCTAAAATTGATTGTATTCTGTTCTTGTCTCCATATGGATAGCAAGATGTCCCTGCACATAGTTTTCCATACTATTGAGAAGAATTAAATATGCATATGTATCATGGTTCTGTTTCTGTCCTCTCCCTTCCCTTTGTATCTCCTTGTTCTAACACCATACTGTCTTGTTTATTAGAGCTTCATACTACGTCTCAGTAGTCAGTAGAACAAGTTCTTCCACCTTGTCCTCAGAACATCTTGGCTGTTCTCAGCCCTTCGCACATTTATATGAATTTTAGTATCATGTTACATAGACAGACATGCATCTGCATACACAGTCTGTTAATGCTTTGATTATGATTGTGAGGATTCTAAACATTTGGTGGAGAAATGACATCTTGTTTTCAACTTCATTATTGAGCATTACTCAATTTATTTTTTCTCTATGGTATTTATAATCTCCAGAAATTTTTATTCTTATATATTTGGTATTTTCATGTCACTGTATATAAGTGCTTGTAGACTTTATTTTGTTTACATTTTTATGCTGACCTTATATAAAAAATCATTGAGTCATTGGGTATATAATCATTACCCCTTAGTACTTATCTTTGGTATCATTTACTATATAGTTAATCATCTTATCTGACAATAAAGAAAATTTTATTTCTTCCTTTCAAAATGTTTTATATGATTTTTGTGTTACTGCCCTGGATAATTCTCTAATACTGACTAGAAATAGTATTAGCAGGAACGGATTTTATTCCATTTCTCAAAGAAAAGCGTTTACCATTTCTGCACTAATTGAGATACTTGTGTTTAATTTTTTTCCTAGCTCTTTTAAGAGTAAGGAAGCTTTGGCTTGTTCTTAGATTAGTAAATATTTATATTATTAGTGACAGGATCTCATCAGGTGTCCTTCCTGACAAAATAACCATATCGTTATGTTCTTCAAGTCAAATTTATTGATACTAGCCAGTAAAGCAAGTTTGCAACCCAGTGAGGTCAACAAAACAGTTTTCTTTTTATTACTTGGGAATTTCAGACCATTGTTCATGACTAAGATTGCCTTTAATTAAACATTTTTCTTGTTAAATTTAAAGAATTTTAGAGTTTTTTTGTTGTTGTTTTAGTGCATGCTAGGATTCAGTCTTTATGGGAAACTACAGTCACAGGTTCAGTATTTAAAAACTATATTGGTAGAAATTGGGAACCTGACCTGGTAAAGTGGGTAAGTAATAAATATTAAGCCCTCTATTCCATCACTAGCAGTATATAAATGTGAATGGTACTTCATGCCTGGAATCCCTCACTTAGGTAGTGGAGGCAGGAGGGCTGTCTAGAGTTCAAGGTCATTCTGACTACATAATGAGTACCAAGTGAGTGAGGGCTACAGATCACAATCCTATTTGAAACAAAAGAAAGAGTGAATGAATGAAGATTTTAAATATTATTTTGGTATGTATTCTTCAGGCTCATTTCTTATAATTGTTTTGGCAGATTACTTTGATAAGCTTTTCAATTTCATGTAAAATCATTTAAAATACTATTATATGAGACAAACACTCATCTTTTAAAAAGAAAACATTTTTACAAATGAAATATAATGCCAATCTATTATATACCATGTGCATGCCTGGTACCCATGCAGGCCAGGAGAGGATGTTGAGTCCCCTGGAACTGGAGTTACAGATATGCCAAGTGAGTGTTGGATATCAAACCAGTGAGCCCTGCAAGAACAAGTGCTCTTAAACACCGAGCCATCTCTCCAGCCCCTTGCATTAGATTTAGAACCTCAATGAGAAACTCCTACAATCCTTCCTCCTCCTCTGCCATAGGTTTCCCCAAGTTCTGCCTAATGTTCCCATCAGTGGCTGGATAAGTCTTTCTGATGACCGTTATGATCCTGTCTACCAGTATGGCAGAAAATCATTAGCTATCATTTCATTGACTTTTTTTCCTGGTTGTGTTTGGTTCTATCCTAGGTGTCTGGGTCCTAGCCCTCCAGACAATGTCAGGGGTGGGCTCCCTCTAGTGGCTTGAGTCTCAAGTTGGACTAGTCATTGGTTGGCCACAAGTTCTATGCCACTTTTACCTCAGCACATCTTGCAGGCAGGACAAATTGTAGGTCAGAGGTTTTATGTCTGGGTTGGTGTCCTAGTCCTTCTACCTGAAACTTTGTCTGGTTACAGATGATGGCCAGTTCAGTTTCCATATCCCCTAGGAGTCTTCGATAGAGTCTTAGGTTCACCCTCGTAGATTCTTGGGTGTTTCCCTTGCCGTACATGTCTACCTCATCCCAGAAATGTGCCCCAGTTTCAGTTATGTCTCTCAATGCTCTCTACTTTCCCCTTCCACCCCCAACAACCTGATCCCTTCTGTTCCCATCCCAATCCACCTGCAGTCTACCCACAAAATCTGTTCCATTTTCCCTTCCCAAGGAGACACATGTGTTTACCCTTGAGCCGTTCTTCGTGTCTGTAGTTTGTAGCATGATTATACTATACTTTACAGCTAATATCTACTTATAAATGAGTATATACCATGTTTATCTTTCTGAGCCTGGGTTTTCTCACTTAGGGTTTTTTTTCTAGTTCCATCTATTTGGCTGAAATTTTCATTTTTGGCTATGTATATAACATTCTCCTGTTATAACCTTTCTGGCTCAGAGCTTTTTTGGTGATGGGGTGGGAGATTTTTAATGACTGCATGTATTTCCTTAGGGGTTATAAGACTATTCAGATAGTTTACCTGATCTTAATTTAACTTTGGTAAGTGGTACCTGTCTAGAAAATCATCCATTTCATTTAGATTTTCCAGTTTGTGGAGTAGAAGCTTTTAAAGTAAAACCTAATGATTCTTTGAATTTCCCCAGTGCCTGTTGTAATACTGGGGTTTTGTTGGGTCTCTTGACAATACCATATGTGTTGCTTTTTTTTTGTTAATATAGCCTGATGAACACCCTCTGTGTTTGAAACATTTCATCCATTTAAATATAATGTAATTGCTGGTATGAAGGGATTAAGAACATCCTTGGTAATTTTTCTTGTAGCTCTATTTTTTCTCTTCCTTTGCTTCTTTTTATATTAGTTTTCTTTTTATTCTAATATCAGATACTCATTTCTATTCCTCATGAAATTACTATAGCATTTCCAATATATGTCTAATGATACTTTTACCTCACTTCTGTTTGGAACAAGTATATTTTACACTTTAGTTCTGTTTATTCTCAATCTCCTGGCATTTATACCATTGATGTCCTGCAATGCTTTATACATTTGTAACTCTGTGGAAACATCCTTGCTTACCCTTTTAGCTCCTTCTTGTGTCAGCCTTTTGACTTCTTAGGATTGGCTGGCTGTATTTTCTATTTTTATTTATGAATTTTTTCATTTTTATTTTTAAAAAATACTATATGAATGTATAGAGTGTGCATGTGTGCATAGGTGTGCATGTGCATTCATGTGATCTTGACAACTTTTAATTCTTTCCTTTTACAGTGGACTTCAGGAATCAAACCACACTCAGGTTGTCAGTGCTGCAAACACTTTTACCCAGTTGAGCCATTTCACTTGGGCCCTGAAATTCATCTTTTTAAAAATTTTATACATGAGTACTATATGTACAACCACTGAAATTCATTATTTTTATTTTTGAATTTGATACATAGGTACTGTGTTTACAGACCCTAAGATTTCACTCTTGATGGATATTTTCCCCAGAGTGGAATTCCAAGCTGACAATTATTGTCTGTTCTTATGGTTCCCCTTCATTTGTTTCTTTGAAAGCAACCTCTTCCCATATGGATGCTTTTAAAATTTCTTTCCTCTGGGTTTTTGGTTTGGGTGATTTATTGACATCTTTCATCTTTTTGGACTCTTTTCAATCATACATATAATGTCTCTTTATTCTTTCCTTTTTCCTGGGATTTAAGTGACCTGAAATATAGACCATCAAACTATATGCTGTTTATGTTGCCCACCCTGTCTCTTCATTCTGAAACCCTTTCCCCAGTCTTTGAGATCACACTTGTAAGTGATAATGTCCATCACCCATTAAATAGTCCTTTTTGCATTTTTCGTAACAGTTGCTTTTCCTTTAAAAATCTATAGTCATTTGGTGCATGTCATTTTTTTTAACAACCAAGCTCTATCCATGTATGCAGTTGATATCCCCAAGATCATATTCCATAGTAATGCCATAGACTTGTTACCTTGCACATTATGATGTCTATCTACACAGTGATTTATTTCTTAAAAGCTCTCCTTGTTAGGTGTAACATAATGTTCTGTACTTTCTACTTTTTATGGTTTTCAGTTTGGTGCTAAGAATTTTTTTTTGGTGTTGAATATGGCAAGCATAATTTAGAACTTGTAGCCTGATAAAGCTCTAATCATGATGTAGCCCCTTAGAATCTGTTCAGGACTGTTTTGTTTTTGCAGTGCTGATGGTGATGATGGTGGTTGTGGTTGTTATGGTTTGGTCATCTCTGCTTAGTTTTAGTTTTTTTTTTTGTTTTGTTTTGTTTTTACCATGCAACAAAACCTTTATTAACATTTTTAACAGAGGTTCAGCTATTACTGAAACTTGTAATTTCTAAACTTAAATTGGGGCAAATGGCTAGAGTGCAGAGTAATGCCATCAGTGCCCGCCGGGAATGCAGACTGAAGAATTAATAGCCACCCCTCAGGCGGAGGACCAGGTGCAGGGTTGACTCTTTCTGGATGTTGTAATCAGAGAGGGTGCGGCCATCTTCCAGCTGCTTGCCGGCAAAGATGAGCCTCTGCTGGTCAGGGGGGATGCCCTCTTTATCCTGGATCTTGGCCTTCATGTTCTCGATGGTGTCATTGGGCTCCACCTCCAGGGTGATGATCTTGCTGGTCAGGGGTCTTCAAGAAGATCTGTTTTTGTTTTTTGGTTTTTTCTTCCATTTTTATTGAATTGGGTATTTCTTATTTACACTTCAAATGTTATTCCCTTTCCTGGTTTCCTGTCCATCAGCCCCCTAACCCCTCCCCCTCCCCTTCTCTATGTGTGTTCCCCTCCCTATCCACTCCCATTAGTGCACCCCAACAATCCCTTACACTGGGGGTCCAGCCTTGGCAGGACCAAGGGCTTCCCCTTCCACTGGTGCCCCAACAAGGCTATTCTCTGCTACATAGGCAGTCAGAGCCCTTTGGGTAGTAGTTAGTCCATGTAAGCTATGGTTGGTTGGCATTGTTGTTCTTATGTGGTTGCAAGCCCTTTCAGCTCTTTCAGTCCTTTCTCTAATTCCTCCAATGGGGGTCCCATTCTCAGTTCAGTGGTTTGCTGTTGGCATTTGCTTCTATATTTGACAAGTTCTGGCTGTGTCTCTCAGGAGAGATCGACGTCCGATTCCTGTCACCATGCACTTCTTTGCTTCATCCATCTTATCTAGTTTGGTGGTTGTATATGTATGGGCCAAATGTGGGGCAGTCTCTGAATGGGCGTTCCTTCTGCCTCTGCTCTAAACTTTGTCTCCCTATTCCCTCCCAAGGGTATTCTTGTTCCCCTTTTAAAGAAGGAGTGAAGCATTCGCATTTTGGTCATCCTTCTTGAGTTTCATGTGTTCTGTGCATCTAGGGTAATTCAAGCATTTGGACTAATATCCACTTATCAATGAGTGCATACCATGTGTGTTTTTCTGTGATTGGGTTACCTCACTCAGGATGATATTTTCTAGTTCCATCCATTTGCCTATGAATTTCATGAAGTCATTGTTTTTGATAGCTAAGTAGTATTCCATTGTGTAGATGTACCACATTTTCTGTATCCATTCCTCTGTTGAAGGGCATCTTGGATCTTTCCAGCTTCTGGCTATTATAAATAAGACTGCTATGAACATAGTGGAGCATGTGTCTTTGTCGTATGTTGGAGCATCTTTTGGGTATATGCCCAAGAGAGGTATAGCTGGGTCCTCAGGTAGTGCAATGTCCAATGTTCTAAGGAACTTCCAGAATGATTTCCAGAGAGGTTGTAGCAGTCTGCAGTCCCACCAACAATGGAGGAGTGTTCCTCTTTCTCCACATCCTCACCAGCATCTGCTGTCGCCTGAGTTTTTGATCTTCGCCATTCTGACTGGTGTGAGGTGGAATCTCAGGGTTGTTTTGATTTGCATTTCCCTGATGACTAAGGATGTTGAACATTTCTTTAGGTGTTTCTCAGGCCATTCCATAATCCTCAGCTGAGAATGTTTTGTTTAGCTCTGTACCCCATTTTTAATAGGGTTATTTGGCTCTCTGGAGTCTAACTTCTAGAGTTCTTTGTATATTTTGGATATAAGCCCTCTATCAGTTGTAGGATTGGTAAAGATCTTTTCCCAATCTGTTGGTTTCCAATTTGTCCTAACCACAGTGTCCTTTGCCTTACAGAAGCTTTGCAGTTTTATTAAGTCCCATTTGTCGATTCTTGATCTTAGAGCATAAGCCATTGGTGTTCTGTTCAGGAAATTTTCTCCAGTGCCCATGTGTTTGAGATTCTTCCCCACTTTTTGTTCTATTAATTTGAGTGTATCTAGTTTGATGCGGAGGTCTTAAGCTTTGTACAGGGTGATAAGCATGGATCGATTTGCATTCTTCTACATGTTGACCTCCAGTTGAACCAGCACCATTTGCTGAAAATGCTATCTTTTTCCATTTGATGGTTTTGGCTCTTTGTCAAAAATCATGTGGCCATAGGTGTGTGGGTTCATTTCTGGGTCTTCAATTCTATTCCACTGATCTATCTACCTGTCTCTGTACCAATATTATACCGTTTTTTTTTATCACTATTGCTCTGTAATACTTCTTGAGGTCAGGGATGGTGATTCACCCAGAAGTCCTTTCATTGTTGAGGATAGTTTAAGCTATCCTGGGTTTTTTTTGTTATTCCAGATGAATTTGCAAATTGTTCTTCCTAACTCTATGAAGAATTGGGTTGGAATTTTGATGGGGATTACATTGACTCTGTAGATTGGTTTTGGTAAAATGGCCATTTTTACTTTATTAATCCTCCCAATCCATGAACATGGGAGATCTTTCCATCTTCTGAGGTCTTCAATTTCTTTCTTCAGAGACTTGAAGTTCTTGTTGTACAGATCTTTTCCTTCCTTGGTTAGAGTCACAGTGAGGTATTTTATGTTATTTGTGAGTATTGTGAATAGTGTCATTTCCCTAATTTCTCAGCCTGTTTATCCTTTGAGTAGAGAAAGCCTACTGATTTGTTTGAGTTAATTTTATACCCAGCCACTTTGCTAAAGTTGTTTATCAGGCTTAGTAGTTCTCCTGGTGGAACTTTTTGGGGGTCACTTTTACGATACTATCATATCATATATATCATAATCATAGTGTTATTTTGATTTCATCCCTTCCATTTTGTATCTATTTACCCTCCTTTTGTTGTCTGATTGCTCTGGCTAGGACTTTGGAGAACTGTATTGAATAAGTAGGGAGGGAGTGGGCAGCCTTGTCTAGTCCCTGATTTTAGTGGGATTGCTTCAAGGTTCTCTCCATTTAGTTTAATATTAGCTACTGGTTTGCTTGTATATTTTACTATGTTTAGGGCCTTTGGAATTCTGTTCTTCCAGGACTTTTATCATGAAGGGTCTTTGAATTTTGTCAGATGCTTTCAGCAACTAATGAAATGATCATGTGGTTTTTATCTTTGAGTTTGTTTATACAGTGGATTACGTTGATGGTTTTCCAAGATATTGAACTATCTCTGCATCGCTGGGATGAAGCCCTTTTTTTTTTTGATCATGATGGATGATCGTTTGATGTGTTTCTTGGATTCGTATTCTGACATTGTATTTGAAAAGTAGTTTTGAAATCATTTGAAAGCAAGGTGATACATTTTACAAACATATGTGTGGGGTGGAGATGGGAGGAGAATTTGCTTTTGCCAGTCCAGGTATTGCTTAATAAAATTTCAGGTGGGGATTTTGTTTTTTCTTTTGGTGGTAGTGGTAATATTAGGGATTGAACCTAAGGCCTATACATGCTAGGCAAGCATTCTAATGTTGAGTCAGTCAGATTATTCAAGACCACATTATATTCAGTGATTGATTGCTGATTCACATTTATTTCTAAAATGCTGGTTCCAAGGTGAAGGTGGGAAAAGAGTACCCACAACCCTTGTGGATATGGCCTGTTAGGCTGTCAGATAAAGTTTAAAATTATCTGCTTTCCTAGATCTTTCCAGATAGATCTTTGACCCTTTAAGAAAAATATTTTTTTAAAATGCGTTGTCTAACTATTACTTGTCTGTGGTGGCAGGGTTGATTAAGTAACCCAGGTTCTGATTGATGAAAAGGCTTTTGATATGAGTCTTAATTGACAGATTTTACTTACGAATGTCAGTGACTTTGTTTTCTTTGAGACTTCAGGCTATTTTCATAGTTGTATATAATCTTTGTTTTAAATAGCTGTATATACATGTATAATTATGTAACTTTTACTCAAAGTTTATCATATTCTGTGTATGTATAAGTAAAAGTAAATTATTTCCTGACCGATCAGCAAGAGTATTGAATCCTTTTAACTCTGACAGTTCCTAGTCCTTGGCAGTAGATAGGTTTATTATATTAATGTTGTAACTAAATACAGTGTCTGGAATGATTTTCATCAGAATGTGAAATTCTTCTGGATTGCTATCAAAATTGGAGTGCCTAATAGCAACTAATTTCTGTTACTTTTAAGGAGAAGAAGAGTATCCTAGTTTCTCATTGTTAGTGTACCTCTATGTGGGAATAATAGACATCTGCTGGTCAAAACAAAATACAGAAGGAACTCTGGGAGTCTTAGGTTTGCTACCATATGAGAACTCAATAGAGTGAATAAATATGACACATGTTGTGAATAAATGTATCATATCTCTTATGTATATTAATTCCTACAGTACCCTTTGAAGTTAGTGTCTAATTATGTGTGGTTTTAATCAAGCAACTTGTCTGTGGCCCTACACCTGGAAAATGATGTATGTTGTCTTTCATTACTACACATTTTATTTCAAGTCTTATGGCCTAGACATGCACACTGACTTTTCAGTTTTATCTCTTTATTCTTTTTACCATGTAAACCCTAATATCAAGACCCCATGACTCCTGTCCTAAAGTTAGAGACAGTTAAGAAATGAGTCTTTGCTATCCTGTCATCACTGACCCTCGTACTACCCTATTTCTAGAGCATTATTTTCCTGGTTCTGCGATTGACTAACCTCTATGCCTTGTTAGAAAGCTTGCTTACTCTTCCCTCTTATCCCTGTACACATTACTCCTTTGTCTTGTCCAGTTCTAAAAACGCTGTCTCTCTGCTTCCCATTATATTTTTCACCTTTATGGTTAAACTCAGACTTCCCTAATGTCTTCAAGAATGTCTTCTGTAAACCTTCCTTGTTTGCTTCTTCAGCCAATCTTGATGGAATCTTAGCCAAAATCCTGTTTGTTCTATCCTTCTGAATGTTAACAGCCAAAAGTTGAGCTGCTTCAAGCCTGTCCTAGCCATAGTCAGCACTTGTGTATATATGATACTTGCACTTGGAAGTTGCGCTCACATGTCATTTTCTTGTGCTGTGGTCCCCTTGAAAAGCTAGTGTATTATCCCTGCAAACATTGGTGCTCTTATTTAATTGTAATATATCCAACTGCATGATATTCAGTTCCTGCACTTCTAAAACATGAGTATGCCATCTATTCCAATTTTGTATTTCTGTTCATTCATGAAATATTTTTTCATTATCCCTGTTTAAGGATTCTTTTTGGAAGAATGCACATTAATTATCAGTCTCACATGTTCAACCCACAAATCACTTACAGTTTTAAAAGTATTGAGGGAACACTTGACTTGAACCAAATCCCTTTGAATATACTGGTTTATCCCCTTTTTGCTTTTAATTATCCATGTTTTCTGTGGTCTATTTTGGGGTTATTTTCCTTCAACAAACTTACTTTTCTGAATCCATTTCTCCCTTTTATAAGCTTCACTCTCAGCATACAAAGTATGCACATTTCACCAGCTTGAGAGAATTGGGGTATGGAGTTTATGCTTGTGTGCTTCATCACTTACTGCAAGTTTATTTGAGAATTCCATGCATAAATACACTTGCTTTCATCATTTCCCACCCCCTCTCTGCCCTCCCAACTCCTCCAGCAAATTCTTGACCTCTTTTATAGTTATGCTTGTGTTTTTATAGACACACATGCACAAATCCCCATAAATGCTTGGATGTGCATGTGTTTGAGTCTGACCACTTAGGATTGGGGACTCATTCTGAAGAAATCTCATTCTGCTTCCTTCAGCAGCCATTGGTTGCCTGTACCACTTCATCTTGGGGTAGATCTGCAGATTTTCTACAGGCAACCATATTGCTGGGAGTTTGTAGGTACCACCCTCCCTGTCCTGTCTGAAAGACACTTATCTTGTAGCAGAGTCATCCCCAGGCTTGTAGAATCTTAGTCTCTGTCTTTCTCTGTCTCTGTCTCTGTCTCTCTCTCTGTCTCTCTCTCTCTCTCTGTCTCTGTCTCTGTCTCTCTCTCTCTCTCTGTCTCTGTCTGTCTCTGTCTCTGTCTCTGTCTCTCTCTCTCTCTGTCTCTGTCTCTCTGTCTCTGTCTCTCTCTCTCTTGCTTCGCTCTCTCCCCCCTCTCCCTCCCTCCCTTCCTCCCTTCCTCTCTCCTCTCTCTCTGAGCTGTAGTTGTTGATATGCTAAAGCTATGGCACTTGGGGCTGGGTACCCTATGGTCACTTACTCTCTTCATTTTTGCCAGTTTTGGACCACTAGCATCTGCCTACTGAATTAAAAAAAAAAAAAGTCGATGAGGCATCAATGAGAGCAGTTCTTATCTAGGGGTAATGATAAGTATTTAGAAAACAGTTGAAAACTAGATTACTTAAGTAGCAATAGGTTCTCTAGGGCCTGTGAACTCTCCAATCAGAGGTTGGGCTAGGCTGACAGTCTGATACTAGAGTTTCTTCCAGTTGAGTGGGTTTAGGTTACAATTAGACAGTTGTAGATTACTCCTTAAGAGACAAATGACTCATTGTATTTCTAAGAAATAGATAAAGGTACTAGCTTTTTTTTGCTTCTAGATTTTTATCTGTATTCTCAATGACATACTTAAAATAATCACTTTTCCTTCTATATTTTTCTTATATTGATTGAGTCAAGGTCTTTCTATGTGGTACAAACTGGCCTTGAATGTGATTTTATCCCTTCCTTAACCTCCCAGGTACTTGAATTGTACATGTGGACCACCACACTCAGTTAAAATCATTATCTTTCAGGTATTACTTGAAAGGTGTTACTTTTTTCTTGAATATAGTGATTCTTAGTTGATTTCATTTAACTTTATGAGCATTTCCAAATGTACATAAATAAAAGTTCAGCCCATTTCTAATTGCTATAGCTGACAACATGTTGCTGTATTTGTTTTTCCCCATTGCTTTTTCTTTTTTTCAATAAACAAGATGTAATTGCACTCCAAATGAATGTGCCTCATAACACATTTTCTTATGTAACTGCAATGGCATTCTCATACAACACACCTAATAATACCCTAGCAGCAAAGGCAACACTTAGTCCATATGAAAGTTTGCCCAGTTAAGCCTCTTCACAATTTTCTTGTGATGTCTATCGGCTTTCGCTGCTTTTATCAAGTCTCAATCTGGTGAAAGGTTAGTTTGTTCTTTCATCCTTTGTATTTCAAATGGACTGGAAATTATCTATCTGCTTGATTAGGCTCAGCTTATATTTTTGGAGGTGTGGCAAGAGCACTCGCTGTCATTTCATGTAGCATCATACCTGAGAGCACATAATATATAATTTGGTCACTTCTCTCATTATTAACTTTTTTCTTTGTGAGAAATCCTTATTCTGCTTCATGGGTGCTAGTTGCTTAACCCAAAATCTCTTGTCAGTTGTGTATAGTAAAAAAAATCATAGTTAAGGGATCTGAAGACTTGGCTTTCTTCTTTAATGCTTTGTATTGTTTCACTAAAGTTTATGATAAAGTAATTTTCCTTCTGAAAGAAGTTAAAAGTCCTTCCTTCATTCCTTCTGAAAGAAGGTAAAAGTCACTCCCAGAATGGTAGATTAGTGATTTTGTGGGTTACACAGGAGTATCTAGTCTCCTAGTTCTGGGTGAATTATCCTATTCTATTGAGATTGAATGAGAGGAAAACAAAACCAGAAAAAAAAAGACCTTGTACCTACTTCACACTGGTGCCTTGTAGTTAAGGTATGGTGCTCACTTGAGCTGTGGGAATGCACAAAGTCCTGTAATTTACTGGAAACTAAATCAGGCTCACTATGGAGTCACTTAAATTTTAAAGACCCAGGGCCTTAAAAGAGCCCCAGCACAGTTTTGTAATCAAATGCATTAAGTTTTAATGACTACTTTATCTTGGGAAGCTGCAGGGACCCCCTGATGGTTTACTCTTGCTAGCTTTCTCTGAAGCCAAACTCTTAGCAAAGCTTTGTGCCTTTGCAATTTGGACCTGTGCCTTAGGCCCTAGAAGTGAATGATGGGAGCAACATATCTCGGGCAGCCAAGGGAACATTTTTCTTCAGTGTTGATTAAATGTAAACTTAATTTAATGAAATTTCATGTGCTCAAATGACCATTTACATTTTCATGACCTTTCATTTTATTGTACATGGTTATCATTTATTCATGATCTTTTTTAAGCCTTTCACTGTTTTTAGACTTACCTCTTCGGTATTCTTCCTTTTATAGGACAGTGATGCCAGCATTTTCTTCAAGTTAATCACCCTGTTACAGTGCGTCTAACTTTACAAGGTGTCTTAGCTGAAGTTTTGCCAATTGAGAAATTGAAGGTAAGACATTTGTATAACTTTGCTGACAGTGGGTCTTTATTGCTCTTAACATGTTTTATATTTACACTGATCCCCGCAAGTAATCCTTCCCCCTTATTCATTTAAAGGCTAAGTTAGGTGATATGTGTAGTTTCAGCTACTTGAGATACTCAGTTAGTTATAGCTTTTCGATGCACGTGATGAAACTTCACATCAAAACTAAGCCAAACCAGGCAACCTGCAGAGCAAGGATAACAAAAGAAAAAGATGCCTATGTGTTTTCTTTATTTAAATTCAGGCTTTATACCCTAAGCAGCTATTACTGCCTGTTTAGCAGTAGAAATTTTATGTTCTTTGGATAATTCATTTAGTGTTACATACTAATCTCGAACATGGCTCAGATCTCTATTGGTTGGAGCTATTAGAATATGGAAGACCTACCCCAAACATTAATTCTCACATTCTTGTTCTATAACAAAATTGAACAAACAGTAATGCTAATATCTTTAATAAACAAGAGTATCAATTTTTAGTTGCATTGTAGCCATAATTCTGGCTTTGAATTTGATAGATCTGAATCAATCAATTATATAATACTATCATCTTCAATAACTACATGTTTTATCTTTGAAATTTTTCCTACTCTTTTAAATGCATTCCCTATTATAATTGTGTGTGTGTGTGTTATCTTGCAAATTAAACACTAGAAACTATTTAATACTTACTGCCTTTTTAGCCAATTTTTAAACCCTTCTTCCCTTCAGTTACCTTTAGTAAACCAAGAGTTTGGATTGGGCTTGGGCGCAGGGATTCTCTCTCAGCTTTAGAATTACAGTAGTGAAGTAGATGATACGTCGTCATCAGGGGTTGTCCTTTATATACTGAGATGTTCAAGAGAACTTCTGACCTCGCCTAACAGATTTCAGTACACCCTCATTATGACACCTAAAGGTAGCTCTAGACATCAAATGTCTTTTTATGATAAAAGTATTTTATTACATGTGTGCACATGCAAATATATACATGCCTTGGAGCACATAGGAAGGTCAGAAAACAAGTTTCAGGAATCAGTTCTCTCCTATGTATGTACCAGGCTTTTGTAACAAGAACTTCTAACTATTGAGTCATCTCACCAGCTTTCCAAATGTCTTTTGCAGGGTAGAACAACTGTTTTAGCCTTCCAGCTTTGTGATTATATTGTTTTTATTTTAAAAAAAAGCAGGACCTGCTCTTTGTAGGTGCAGCTTCAATGAAATTTCTTCCATGAAGCTTTCTGCAGCTTTCCTTCTCTTTGTATTACCATAAGCAAAGTTTTCTCTACTTATATCCTAAATTTTAGGATACAGGCTTTCTGTATTTTTAATTTCAGTTTTTCTTGAATGAAGAGCTATTTGGAAATATCAGATTAGAAACTGTTAAATGTGGTTTTAAATAGTGTTTTTGTTGACTTTTCAAATCCGTTCACTAGAAGATTCCCACAGAACTTTCCTGGATTAAGAAGATCAGTAGCTCATTTAAAAAATTCGTACATGTATTATAAAATAGGAACCTCTTTATGTATAAGTGAAGTAGCTATATAGGGATACTTATATGCTATATTTGAAAGTCACAAATTAATAGCATAAGCTGTTCAGTTTTCATATAGACTTTTTTTCTATTATTGGATTTTTAGATTTACATTTTAAATGTTAACCTTCTAGAAACCCACTATCCCATCCCCCCATGCTTCTTTGAGGGTGGTTCATCACCCACCCACCCACCTACTCCCTCCCAACTGCCCGCCCTGACAATCCCCTACACTGGGGCACCAAGCCTTGACTAGACCAAGGGCCTCTCCTCCCATTGATGTCCAACAATGGCATCCTCTGCTACATACGAGGATGGGACCATAGGTTCATCCCTGTGTTCTCTTGGGATGGTGATTTAGTCCCTGGGAGCTTTGGGGTATCTGGTTGGTTCATATTGTTCTTCTTATGGGGTTGCAAATCCCTTCAGCTACTTCAGTCCTTTCTCTAACTCCTCCATTGGGGACCAGGTTCTCACTTCAATGGTTGGCTGCCAGCATCCACCTCTGTATTTGTCTGGCTGTGGCAGAGCAGGAAACAGCTATATCAGACTCCTGTCAGCATGCACTTCTTTGGCATCCACAATATTGTCTGGATTTGGTGACTCTGTGTGTGTGTGTGTGTGTGTGTGTGTGTGTGTGTGTGTGTGTGTGTGTGTGTGTGTGTGTACTGGATCCCCAGGTGAGGCAGGCTCTGAATGGCCATTCCTTCAGTCTCTGCTCCAAACTTTGTCTCCATATGCCATCCTATGAATATATTTGTGTACCCTTTTAAGAAGAACTGAGCATCTGTACTTTGGTGTTCCTTTTTCTTGAGCTTCATGTGGTTCGTGAATTATATCTTGGGTATTCTGAGATTTTAAGCTAATATCCACTTATCAATAAGTGCATACCATGTCTGTTTTTCTGTGATTTGGTTAACTCACTTAGGATGATATTTTCCAGTTCCATTCATTTACCTTTGAATTTCCTAAAGTCATTGTTTTTGGTAACTGAGTAATATTTCATTGTATAGATGTACCACATTTTCTGTTTCCATTCCTCTGTTGAAGGGCATCTGGGTTCTTTCCAGCTTCTGGCTATTATAAATAAGGCTGCAATGAACATAGTGGAGCATGTGTCTTTGTTATATGTTGGGGCATCTTTTGGGTATATACCCAAGAGAGGTATAGCTGGGTCCTCAGGTAGTGGAATGTCCAATTTTCTGAGGAACTTCCAGATTGATTTCCAGAATGGTTGTACCAGTCTGCAATCCCACCAACAATGGAGGAGTGTTCCTCTTTCTCCACATCCTTGCCAGTATCTGTTGTCATGTGAGTTTTTGATGTTAGCCATTCTGAGTGGTGTGAGGTAAAATCTCAAAGAGTTGTTTTGATTTGCATTTTCCTGATGACTAAGGATGTCGAACATTTCTTTAGGTGCTTTGCAGCCATTCAGTATTCCTCAGTTGAGAATTCTTTGTTTAGGTCTGTAGCCCATTTATTAGCAGGGTTATTTGATTTTCTGGAGTCTTAACTTCTTGAGTTCTTTGTATATATTGGATATTAGCCATCTGATGGATGTAGGATTGGTAAAGATCTTTTTCCAGTCTGTTGGTTGCCATTTTGTCCTATTGACAGTGTCCTTTGCCTTATAGAAGCTTTTCAATTTTATGAAGTCCCATTTGCTGATTCTTGATCTTAGAGCATAAGCCATAGGTATTCTGTTCAGGAAATTTTCACCAGTGCCCATGTGTTCAAGGCTCTTCCATACTTTCTCTTCTACTAGTTTGAGTGTATCTGGTTTGATGTGGAGGTTCTTGATCTACTTGGGCTTGATCTTTGTACAAGGTGATAAGAATGGATCAATTTGCATTCTTCTACATGCTGACTGCCAGTTGAACCAGCACCATTTGTTGAAAATGCTGTTTTTTTCTCCACTGGATAGTTTTAGCTCCTTTGTCAAAGATGAAGTGACCATAGGTGTGTGGGTTTATTTCTAGGTCTTCCATTCAATTCCATTGATCTACCTGCCTGTCTCTGTATCAATACCATACAGTTTTTATCACTATTGCTCTGTAATACAGCTGGAGGTTAGGGATAGTGATTCTTAATTGTTGAGGATAGTTTTGGCTAACCTGGGTTTTTTTGTTATTCCAAATGAATTTGCAAATTGTTCTTTCTATCTCTGAAGAATTGAGTTAGAATTTTCCTGGGGATTGCATTGAATCTGTAGATTGCTTTTGGCAAAATGACCATTTTTACTATATTAATCCTGCCAATCCATGAGCATGGGAGGTCTTCCCATCTACCAAGATCTTCGATTTCTTTCTTCAGAAACTTGACGTTCTTGTCATACAGATCTTTCACTTGCTTAGTTAGTTAGGGTCACCCCAAGGTATTTATATTATTTGTGACTATTATAAAGGGTGTTATTTCCCTCATTTCTTTCTGAGCCTGTTTATCCTTTGAGTAGAGGAAGGTACTGATTTGATTGAATTAATTTTATATCCAGCCACTTTGCTGAAGTCATTCATCAGCTGTAGGAGTTCTATGGTGGAATTGTTGGAGTCACTTAACTATACTGTCATATTATCTGCAAATAGTTGACTTTTTCCTTTCCAATTTATATCCCTTTGACCTCCATTTGTTGTCTGATTGCTCTGACTAGGACTTCGAGCACTAAATTGAATAAGTGGGGAGAGAGAGGGCAGCCTTGTCTAGTCCCTCATTTTAGTGGGATTGCTTCAAGTTTCTCCCCATTTAGTTTGATATTGGCTACTGGTTTGCTGTATATGGCTTTTATACAGGTATAGGTATGGGCCTTAAATTCCTGATCTTCCCAAGATTTTTAACATGAAGGGGTGTTGAATTATATCAAATGCTTTTTCGGCAGCTAATGAGATGTTCATGTGTTTTTCTTTTTCTTTGAGTTTGTTTATATAGTGGATTATGTTGATGGATTTCCATATATTGGACCATCCCTGCATCGCTGGGATGAAGCCTACTTGATCATGATGGATTATCATTTTGCTATGTTCTTGGATTTGGTTTGGGAGAATTGAGTATTTTTGCAACGATATTCATAAGGGAAATTGGTCTGAAGTTCTGTTTCTTTGTTGAGTCTTTGTGTGGTTTAGGTATAATTTGTGTGGTTAGATATAATTCTGGCTTCATAGAATAAACTGGGTAGTGTTACTTCTGTTTCTGTTTCATGGAATAGTTTGAAGAGTATTGGTATTAGGTCTTGTACGAAGGTCTGATAGAATTCAGCAGCACTAAACTCTAAACTGGGCTTTTTTCAGTTGGGAGACTTTTAATGACTGCTTCTATTTCTTTAGGAGTTACGGGACTGTTATGTGGTTTTTCTGATCCTGATTTAACTTTGGTATCTGGTATCTGTCTAGAAAATTGTCCATTTCTTCCAGATTTTCCAGTTTTGTTGAATATAGGCTTTTGTAGTAGGATCTGATGAATTTTTGGATTTCCTCAGTTTCTGCTGTTCTTTTCATTTCTGATTTTCTTAATTTGGATACACTCTTTGTGTTAGTCTAAGGGTTTATCTATCTTGTTGATTTACTTAAAGAACCAGCTCCTGGTTTTGTTGATTCTTTGTATAGTCCTTTTTGTTTCTACTTGGTTGATTTCAGCTCTGAGTTTTATTATTTCCTGCCTTCTACTCCTCCTGGGTGTATTTGCTTCTTTTTGTTCTAGAGCTTTTAGGTGTGCTGTAAAGCTGGTGATATATGTTCTCTCCTGTTTCTTTCTGCAGGCACTCAGTGCTATGAGTTTTCCTCTTAGCACTGCTTTCATTGTGTCCTAGAAGTTTGCGTATGTTGTACCTTAATTATCATTACATTCTAAAAAGCCTTTAATTTTTTTCTTTGTTTCATTATTGACCAAGTTGTCATTGAGTCGACTGTTGGTCCACTTCCATGTGTATGTGGGCTATGTCATTTTTTTTTTTTTTTTTTGAAGTTGGGGACCAATCCAGGGCCTTTGCCTTCCTAGGTAAGCGCTCTACCACTGAGCTAAATCCCCAGCCCGCATTTTTTGTTGGTAATGATAACCAGCCTTAGTCCATGGTGATCTGATGGGATGCGTAGGATTATTTCTACCCTCTTATATCTGTTGAGGCCTGTTTTGTGACCAATTATTGGTTAGTTTTTGAGAAGGTATCATGAGGTACTGAGAAAGTATATTTTTTTTTGTTTTAGGATGAAACGTTCTATAGATATCTGTTAAAGCCATTTGGTTCACAACTTCTGTTTGTTCCCTGTTTAGTTTCTGTTTCTATGATTTGTCCATTGATGGGAAGGGGCTGTTGAAGTTATCCACTATTATTGTGTGAGGTGTAATGAATGGTTTGAGTTTTAATAAGGTTTCTTTTATGAATGTGGTTGCCTTTGCATTTGGAGCATAGATATTTAGAATTGATAGTTCATCTTGGTGGGTATTTCCTTTGACAAATATGAAGTGTCCTGAGCTACACCCTTGAAAAAGCAAGAAAAGTAATCTTTTCAACCAACCCAAAAAGAAGATAGCCACACAAACATAATTCCACCTCTAACAAGAAAAATAATAGGAGGGTTGGGGATTTAGCTCAGTGGTAGAGTACTTGCCTAGCAAGTGCAAGACCCTGGGTTCGGTCCCCAGCTCCAGAAAAAAAAAAAAGAAAAAGAAAAAGAAAAATAATAGGAAACAACAGTCATTGGTCCCTAATATCTCCTAACACCAATTGGACTCAATTCTCCAATAAAACAACATAGACTAACAGACTAGATAGGTAAACAGGACCCAGCATTTTGCTGCATACAGGAAGCACACCTCAGTGACAAAGACAGACACTACCTCAGAATAAATGGCTAGAAAACAATTTTCCAAGCAAATGGTCCCAAGAAACAAGCTGGGAGTAGCCATTCTAATATCAAATAAAATCAACTTTCAACCAAAAGTTACCACATTTTTTATTTTGTATATTTGTATGCATATGTGCCAAAGCATGCAAGTGGAAGGTGAGAGTAAAACTTGGAGAAGTCTCCTCAAATTCTACCATGTGGGTCCTAGGGATTGAACACAGCACAGGTTTTCAGGCTTGATGCCAAGCACTTTTGATCACTGAGCCAATCTCACTGGCCCAAACGGGCTTTTTTAATCTAGTAAAAAGCTTCTAGTTATTAAGAAAAAGTAAATGCAGATAGCAGTAAATATTTTATTTAAGTAAGCTAGACTATTTACCACACTCTAGGTCAGTTATCAAATCCTGCAACAATAAGAAATACATTTTAATTATATCTAATACATACACACACATACTAGAAACCAGTTTTTCACTTAGTATTTATCTGTATGCTTTGAACTTGGTTATTTTTTAGTTATCTTTGTTTTATGTTAAAGAATAGTCATTGCCTAGTTCATTTGTCTAGTATAGAAATAGGTCGTGACCCCTAGGATTTCAAAAGTACAAGTAATAACATGGAAATTATCTGCCTCTAGAGTATGTCACTCATAGTTTGTTTTGTCATTCTTTTTAAATAATGTCATTTAGGAATTGAGCCAACATAGACATTAGGATACCTTAACCAGAGCATATTAAATTTCCAGCTACTTTGAATTCCTATATTTTGACATTCCTACTAAGTATTTATAAATTCTACTAAGTATGTATAAATTATTGTACCCAAAAGAGCTTGTCTTTACTTTGTTCAAGAGTTATATTAATAAAACTTAGGAGAGAAAAGAACTTAATAGATATATTATATGAAGTTCTAAAAGTGGTATCAAACAATGTGATTTTTATAGACATTTAAAAGGGGAGAAAAATGTTTTTATTGAAGTTCCTGGTAGAGTAGCATGATGTGGGCTGGATTTTGTGTTATATCAGAGGTTATTGCACGTGGTAGAAATAGCAATAAGTCAATAATGAATACTTTTACCTCATACTTAAAGATCATTTTTATTCAAGATAAAATGAGAAGTTTTAAAATTATGTATTAAAGTTCTGGAAATATAAATGGGATATGGTACTTTAGTCCTGTATGACATGAAGTATGCTCAGGAGATTAATTAGAAACTTGTGTGTACAATAGCTGTGATAGATCATGATATTAACCTTGGATTAGTGTTTACTGAGAGTACAGATAATTTCTAAGTTACAGAAAGTTTTCAGTATCAAAATAAGTGAATAAAGTTACTATTCTCAATATAAATCCTTTGTAGAACAGAAACATGCAATAGCATTTTCAAATTAAATATTTTACTTATGCAATTAAAACCTATTTGTATATCTTAGGTCCAGGTTTAATCCTTCCTTGTCTAGAGAATGAGAGCTCAGGATGGTAGTTACAGTCAAGTGCCACAAAGCCTCAAAATAAGCAGTAGACTATGCCTTTGTCTTTTTAAACTGCAGCTTCTTCTGTGGAACAATGTAGAATTTAATTACTGTAGAAACAATTATCTAAAAAGATGAGTCAGCTTGTAATGATGGTTGGCAAAGAGCCCTAGTCTAGTGTCATGTCTGCCATTCTTGTTAGTCACCAGAAAGGCTCATAGATACCATGCGTTTTCAGTTGGGAAACTAGCAAAAGGTATCTTTACATTTTCTCAGATTCCTAGACAACTGAAAAGGTCATTTCAGAGCTGGAGATGTGACTAAAAACTCTTGTTCCAGTACTCATAAACCATATTGAGATATATTTTTCTCCAGTTTTAAATGGACTTTAATTTTTAAGAACAGATTTATTTTGCAGAAGAAGTGAGAATAGAGTACAGACTCTCCATATACCCTGTACTCAGTTTCTGCTATTATTAACAGCATATATTAGCATGATATCTTTGTTATAGTTAATGAACCATTATCATTAATACCTGTATTTTGTGCTTTATTCGTTTTTTTCTTGGGTTTTAACCAGGTGTGGTTTTTTCCTTTGTGTTTTAAACTTTTACAGGAAACTATAACGTTTGGTTGTTATGTCTCCTTGGGTTCCTTTTGGCTGTCACACTTTTTCAGACTTTCCTTTTTGTCTTTGAGATATGACAAGTTTGAGGGGAACATGCTGATCAGGTACTTTGTAGAGTATTCCTCAGATGTTTTGCTCGTGACTAGACTGGAGTTATAAACTTTTTTAGAGGAAGGCTATAAAGTACCATTGATATTCTTTTCAAATCATTTCCAGAGTGCATGCTATCAGTATGGCTTACCACTGCTCATACTGACCCTGATTCACCCAGCTGAGAAAAGTTTGCCATGTTTCTCTGCTATAAGGCCAACTGATTGTCCTCATCTTGTTCTGTATTTTTGGTCTTTGGAGAGACAGCAGTGTATATACCACAATAAGGAGAAGGAAGTTACCTTATATCTACTTTGAAACAAAATGATTTGCATAAACCATTTGGAATTCTTAGGCATAGGAGCTATATCTCCCCACTTTCCAATTATTTTAGCATTTCCTTTTATCATTGTGGGCTTACTTAGTTTATACTCTGGTTCATAATCTAATACTCCTTTATTTTGATGGCCTGGTTCTTTTAACTGTGGTCATTGATAGTTCTTTCAGGTATCTTCTGTGTTACTTTTATGTGACCCTATCATTATGGGACTTTTGTTTGCCTTTTGAGTACCACTTTAATTTCTGGCACTACAAGATGCTTCAAGCTCATATATAATCCCTGACCTAGTTCTAGAATCATCTATTTCTCTATAGGTTTGTGATTTATTCTGTTAGAGAATTGTACTAGAAACTTAGCTTGTTTTTAGATGTGGTCATTACTTCTAGATAAGTGGTTTTCAACCTTCCTAAATGTTTAAGTCCCTTTAATACAGTTCCCAGAGTTGTATTGACCCCCCCCATCATAAAATTATTTTGTCACTGCTTCTTAACTTTAATTTTGCTATTACTATGAATCATAACATAAATATCTGTGTTTTCCAGTGGACTTGAAAGTTTCGTTAGACACCCAAAGGAGTACAAGCAACCATCTGGTTGAGAGCCGTTGTTCTAGATTATCCTGGCTAGATTTTATTACACACACACACACACACACACACACACACACACACACACACATACACACCACAAGCTTATGTTTCAATATTTCAGCATATAGGTTACAATAACACACATAATCACTTGGGAATGTTTTAGAATGAAATTTAACATGAATATGCTTTTATTGTTTCTAGGGCTATATTTAACTTGAAGTGTTTTTGTTGATCATTTTAATAGAAATGCTATTTGGGTCTCATTTCTCTTGAGAATATAATAAAATATGGGCTATGTGCCACAAATCTGTGACTATTGAATTTAGTTTTCACTATAATGAAAATCCTATAGAACACTGAGTTTAGAAATAGTTGGAGGATCCTTTTGGAGAAACAAGTGATCATTTTCTTGTCTGTTTTTAAATGAATGTGCAAAAAGTCCTAATATTGGAAATATATCTTTGAAAAATCTGCTTTTTAAATTCCTCTAGTATTGGAAACTTCCTGTTGCCATTTAGTATGAGAAGTTCAGTCTAGTACAAGTACTCCTGTTTCAAAGAAATATTTATTTTAAATTTTCCTTTAAGCGTTAAGGCATCATCAGAATCTTAGCAGATAGCAGGACAGGAAACCACTGGCTAAGAGCTTAGAATTCTACTGATATCTATTATGACATACTAACACTATGTATTTGCCTCTGTGTCTCAATTTTCCCCAATATTAAGTCCCTCATGAGGTAAGGGACTTAAATGAGGTATATAGATAAGATTTAATAACTATGATTTAAATTAAACCTCCAGGGAAGCATGAGAATGAATGAAATATATATATTTGGGTTTTGTTTAGTAGTTATTACTTGGCCAAAACAGTCAGAAAAATGTGTGAATCTTAGCTGGGTACAATAGCACACTCTTGATAACAGGACTAGTAGGTGAAGGCCAGAGCATTAGTTCAGGGTTTACTACAACAACAGAGTGAGTTAAAGACCAGCCTGGATCACTGGGTTACATAGAAATCTGCCTCACAGAAAAAGAAAGAGAGAAAAATGTGTGATCCGTTCATTTTCAAAAGACCTTAAAAGTCCTCTTACAACAAAGCATATTTTCCTTCAAACTTAGGAAATGTTTGCCTCACCAGTCAAGATTGTCAGCCAGGGTATTCTTTAGTGGTCATTTGCTCCTTCTGAGATTTGTTGATGGGACAGCCCAGTGGACTGAATAGCTCCCCTGTCCTGAGACAGTCTTGAAATAATGAATTATTGTTTCAGGTACCACAACTCCAGAAGGTGTGCAAATAGATGAGTGGCTTCTAGTGAGTAGGACTGGAGTAGAGTTGCTCTTTCTAAACAAGTGGCCTCAGCCAGTTATTTCCTATAGTTGCCAGATAGTCTGACTTTGAAAAGTTTAATGTTGAACTTTTTTGTGTGTATTATCCTATTTTACAATGTATTTTACCTTAAATCATTCATTGCTACCTATGAGGTTGGAGCCCAGGGTCAGTCCATGTATAGTCTTTGGGTAGTGGCTTAGTCCCTTGGAAGTTCTGGTTGGTTGGCGTTGTTGTTCATATGGGGTCTCGAGCCCCTTCAAGCTCTTCCAGTCCTTTCTCTGATTCCTTCAACGGGGGTCCCGTTCTCAGTTCAGTGGTTTGCTGCTGGCATTCACCTATGTATTTGCTGTATTCTGGCTGTGTCTCTCAGGAGAGATCTACATCCAGTTCCTGTCTGCCTGCACTTCTTTGCTTTATCCATCTTGTCTAATTGGGTGGCTGTATATGTATGGGCCACATGTGGGGCAGTCTCTGAATGGGTGTTCCTTCTGCCTCTGTTTTAAACTTTACCTCCCTATTCCCTGACAAGGGTATTCTTGTTCCCCTTTTAAAGAAGGAGTGAAGCATTCACGTTTTGATCATCCGTCTTGAGTTTCATGTGTTTTGTGCATCTAGGGTAATTCAAGCATTTGGGCTAATATCCACTTATCAATGAGGGCATACCATGTGCATTTTTCGGAGATTGGGTTACCTCACTCAGGATGATATTTTCCAGTTCCCTTCATTTCCCTATGAATTTCATAAAGTCATTGTTTTTGATAGCTGAGTAATGTTCCATTGTGTAGATGTACCACATTTTCTGTATCCATTCCTCTGTTGAAGGGCATCTGTGTTTCCAGCTTCTGGGTATTATAAATAAGGCTACTATGAACATAGTGGAGCATGTGTCTTTGTTATATGTTGGAGCATCTTTTGGGTATATGCCCAAGAGAGGTATAGCTGGGTCCTCAGGTAGTTCATGTCCAATTTTCTGAGGAGCCTCCAGACTGATTTCCAGAATGGTTGTACCAGTCTGCAATACCACCAACAATGGAGGAATGTTCCACTTTCTCCACATCCTCACCAGCATTTGCTGTCACCTGAGTTTTTGATCTTAGCCATTCTCACTGGTGTGAGGTGAAACCTCAGGGTTGTTGTGATTTCCATTTCCCTGATGACTAAGGATGTTGAACATTTCTTTAGGTGTTTCTCAGCCATTCAGCATTCCTCAGCTGCGAATTCTTTGTTTAACTCTGAACTCCATTTTTTAATAGGGTTATTTGTCTCCCTGAGGTCTAACTTCTTAGTTCTTTGTATATTTTGGATATAGGCCCTATCTGTTGTAGGATTGGTAAAAGATCTTTTCCCAATCTGTTGGTTGCCATTTTGTCCCCAACCACAGTGTCCTTTTGCCTTACAGAAGCTTTGCAGTTTTAAGAGGTCCCATTTGTTGATTCTTGATCTTAGAGAATAAGCCACTGGTGTTTTGTTCAGGAAAATTTCCCCAGTGTCCATGTGTTTGAGATTCTTCCCCACATTTTCTTCTATTAGTTTGAGTGTATCTGGTTTGAGGTGGAGGTCCTTGATCCACTTGGACTTAAGCTTTGTACAGGGTGATAAGCATGGATCGATCTGCATTCTTCTACATGTTGACCTCCAGTTGAACCAGCACCATTTGCTGAAAATGCTATCTTTTTTCCATTGGATGGTTTTGGCTCTATTGTCAAAAATCAAGTGACCATAGGTGTGTGGGTTCATTTCTGGGTCTTCAATTCTATTTCACTGGTCTATCTGTCTGTCTCTGTACCAATACCATGCAGTTTTTATCACTATTGCTCTGTAATACTGCTTGAGTTCAGGGATAGTGATTCCCCCAGAAGTCCTTTTATTGTTGAGGATAATTTTAGCTATCCTGGGTTTTTTGTTATTTTAGATGAATTTGCTAATTGTTCTGTCTAACTCTTTGAAGAATTGGATTGGTATTTTGATGGGGATTGCATTGAATCTGTAGGTCGCTTTTGGTAGAATGGCGATTTTTACTATATTAATCCTGCCAATCCATGAGCATGGGAGATCTTTCCATCTTCTGAGGTCTTCTTCAATTTCTTTCTTCAGAGTCTTGAAGTTCTTATTGTACAGATCTTTTACTTGCTTGGTTAAAGTCACACTGAGGTATTTTATATTATTTGGGACTATTATGAAGGGTGTCGTTTCCCTAATTTCTTTCTCGGTCTGTTTCTCTTTTGTGTAGAGGAAGGCTACTGATTTATTTGAGTTAATTTTATACCCAGCCACTTTGCTGAAGTTGTTTATCAGTTTTAGTCCTTCTCTGGTGGAACTTTTGGGATCACTTAAATATACTATCATATCATCTGCAAATAGTGATATTTTGACATCTTTTCCGATCTGTATCCCCTTGATCTACTTTTGTTGTCTGATTGCTCTGGCTAGAACTTCAAGAACTGTATTAAATAAGTAGGCAGAGAGTGGGCAGCCTTGTCTAGTCCCTGATTTTAGTGGGATTGCTTCAAGGTTCTCTCCATTTAGTTTAATGTTAGCAACTGGTTTGCTGTATATGGCTTTTACTATGTTTAGGTATGGGCCTTGAATTCCTATTCTTTCCAGGACTTTTATCATGAAGGGGTGTTGAATTTTGTCAAATGCTTTCTCAGCATCTAATGAAATGATCATGTGGTTTTGCTCTTTCAGTTTGTTTATATAATGGATCACGTTGATGGTTTTCCGTATATTAAACCATCCCTGCATGCCTGGGATGAAGCCTACTTGATCATGGTGGATGATTGTTTTGGTGTGCTCTTAGATTTAGTTTCTTGCTTTTTCTAGGGTGTAGCTTGCCTCCTTATGTTGGGCTTTACCATTTATTTTCCTTTGTAGCGCTGGATTTGTAGAAAGATTTTGTGTAAATTTGGTTTTGTCATGGAATATCTTGGTTTCTCCATCTATGTTAATTGAGAGTTTTGCTGGATACAGTAACCTGGGTTGGCATTTGTGTTCTCTTATGGTCTGTATGACATCTGTCCAGGATCTTCTGGCTTTCATAGTCTCTGGTGAGAAATCTGGTGTGATTCTGATAGGTCTGCCTTTATATGTTACTTGACCTTTTTCCCTTACTGCTTTTAATATTCTTTCTTTATTTTGTGCATTTGTTTTTTTGACTATTATGTGTCGGGAGGTGTTTCTTTTCTGGTCCACTCTATTTGGAGTTCTGTAGGCTTCTTGTATGCTTATGGGCATCTTTTTCTTTAGGTTAGGGAAGTTTTCTTCTATGATTTTTGTTGAAGATATTTACTGGTCCTTTGAGTTGGGAGTCTTCACTCTCTTCTATACATATTATCCTTAGGTTTGATCTTCTCATTGTGTCCTGGATTTCCTGTATGTTTTGGACCAGTAGCTTTTTCCATTTTCCATTATCTTTGACAGTCATGTCAATGATTTCTATGGAATCTTCTGTTCCTGAGATTCTCTCTTCTATCTCTTGTATTCTGTTGGTGATGCTTGTATCTGCGGCTCCTTTTCTCTTCCTTTGGTTTTCTATATCCATGGTTGTTTCCCTGTGTTCTTTCTTCATTGCCTCTATTTCCATTTTTAATTCCTTCAACTGTTTGATTGTGTTTTCCTGGAAGTCTTTCAGAAATTTTTGTGATTCCTCTCTATAGGCTTCTACTTGTTTATTTATGTTTTCCTGCGTTTCTCTAAGGGAGTTCTTCATGTCTTTCTTGAAGTCCTCCAGCATCATGATCAAATATCATTTTAAATCTCGAGCTTGCTTTTCTGGGGTGTTTGGATATTTAGTGTTTGCTTTGGTAGGAGAATTGTGCTCTGATGATGCCATGTAGTCCTGGTTTCTGTTGCTTGGGTTCCTGCACTTGCCTCTCGCAGTTAGATTATTTCTGGTGTTACTTTTTTCTGCTATTTCTGACTGTGGCTAGACTGTCCTATAGGCCTGTGTGTCAGGAGTGCTGTAGACCTGTTTTCCTGTTTTCTTTCAGCCAGTTATGGGAACAGAGTGTTCTGATTTCAGGCGTGTAGTCTTTCCTGTCTACTGGTCTTCAGCTGTTCCTGTGGGCCTGTGTCCTGAGTCCACCAGGCAGGTCTCTTGGAGTAGAAAAGTTGGTCTTACCTGTGTCCCGCGGCTCAAGTTTGCTCATGGGGGGTTGCTTTTGAGCTCTCCGTGAGGGCGGAAACCAGGAGGGCCTGTGTGGCCTTTTCCGGGAGCCCCTGTGCACAGGGGTCCCAGATGGGGTTAGGTGTTTTCCTCTGGAGTCACAAATGTGGGCAGAGTGTAGTCTCTTCTGTCTTCCCAGGCGTGTCTGCCCCTCTGAAGGTTTAACTCTCCCTCCCACGGGATTTTGGTGCTGAGAACTGTTGATCAGGTCCCTTCAGGTCCCGGCAGTGTCTGCAGCGCAGGCGTATGTATATTTTCTATTTGAGAGTAGGTTGCATGTCCTTTATTGCCAAGAAGTTTTGCTGTACAATTTTTAAACCTAAGTATTTTTTCATGTGACCACAGTAAAGTTATTGGTGAAAAATGTTCCCCTTTTCAACAGTAAGCTTTAAGGAGATACTTAGATGAAGAAAATATATATTTATATTAAAATTTTATATATATATATATATATATCCCACTTTTCTCCCAAATTTTCCACGAATTTAGCATTCTTTAATCTACATGATTAAATATGCTGATGGATACAAGTGTCCCTGCTCTTCCATTAGCCTCCATGCTTACATTTGGATTCTTCTGTATAATATGGGTGTACATTTAACTTTTTATCATTTGTGTGAATTCCAGGTGCTTCATTTCTATAAGCCTATAATTCATTTGTGTTCTATTATTTTGCTGTTTAATTTTTTGCAGTCTTCATGCTGATTTCTCATCCTCACAAATGCTTGTATCATATTTTGATTACTTCCTTACTTTCTGAAATAACAGGCCATTACACAGGAGCTGGAAATTTATATAAGACATCTGCTAGTACCTAGAGGATTTCTGTTTGTTGCATTTGGTTCTCTTGTGAAGGTCAGCACATCTTGCAGTAGCAGCATAGTGAAAGGCCTCCTAGCTAGTATAAGTATAGTAGGACTGAGTGGAAGGAAGTCACCGAGACTGACATGAATGTTTGGGAGAAACAGTGGATAAAAGGGAAAATAGCATCTGTGGTAGATGCGTGGTGGTAATCAGCTAATACCCACATGTGCTGCTGCATGCTCATGGGCTAGTTTGGAATGTGGCATGATCAGATTTGCATATTATAAAACAGTCGGGCTATAGTGTGGAGGAAAGCTAAGAACATAGGAAGAATGGTGAGCAGTTTCTATTAAAATATTCTGATGTGACTTGGATATAGAAATTAATGCTTCTTGAATCATCACCATTTGCAATTGAAACGTTATTACAATTGTATTTGCTTCCATCTTACAGGTGAAATTGTCATGGTGTAATGGTTTTTCTGTAACGCAATAATGGCCAGAACAAGGGTAAAAATCATGGTTCACTTGCTTATGCTCTATTCAGTTAGTTCTATAGGGTGGAGAAGTCACCGATGACACTGTTCTCTTGTTTTATTACTAAGTGAATAGATGTACCATTCTTTGGTAGAACTGAACATTTGGGCAAGGGTTCTAGTGAGATTAATTCAACACCCATTCATGTGAAAAGTCTTTAGAGAGATCAGGGATACAAGGCACATACCTAAATATAATAAAAGCAATACACAGCAAACCAATAGGAAGCATCAAATTAAATGAAGCTTGACACAGTCCCTGTAAAATAAGGGACAAGGATGCCCATTCTGTTCCTATCTATTCAATATAGTATATGTGAGGTTCTAACTAGATCAATAAGTCAACCAAAGAGATCATGGGGATACAAATTGGAAAGGAAGAAGTCAAAGTATTGCTATTTGTGGATGATTTAATAGTATGCATTTAGTGTTATGACCTTTCCTCATACTGATTTCATTGTGTTCCATAATTTTAGGTATGCTGTGCCTTCATTGTCAGGTAATTCCTTACTTTCTTCCTTTTAGAGATCACTGAGTAGAGAGAAAATTGTTCAGTTTCCATGAATATGTAGGTATAGAACCCAGCTTTAATCTGTGCTGGTCTAATAAGATACAAGGCCAAGGTGTTACTTCAATTTTCTGACATTTGTTGAAGTTTGTTTTGTGATGGGAAAAAAAAATACATATATATATATATATATATATATATATATATATATATATATATGGTTTTGGAGAAGGCTCCATGAGGTGCAGAGAGGAAGGTATATTTTTTGTGTTTTGGTGGAAATGTTCTGTAGATGTCTGTTATGTCCATTAATTCATAATATCTCTTAATTTCATTATTTTTCTGTTCTGTTTTGTCTGGATGACCTGTCAGTTGGTGAGAGTGGGGTGTTGAAGTTACCCAATATTAATTCATGGGATTTGATGTGTGATTTAAGCTTTAACAGTGTTTTTTTTTTCTTTATAAATGTGGATACCTTTGTCTTTGGGGCATAGATGGTCAGAATTGAGATATCATCTTGGTAGATTTTTTTTTTTTTTGATGAGTATGAATTTTTGTTTCCTTTTTATTAATGTTGGTTGATTATCTATTTTCTTATATATTAAGATGGCTACTGTAGCTTGCTTCTTGGGTCCATTTACTTGGAAATATTTTTTCCAGCTCTTTACTCTGAGGTAATGTCTATCTTTTTTGCTTATGTGTGTATCTTGTATGTGGCAGAATTATGGATCCTGTTTACTTATTCAGTCTGTTGGCCTGTGTCTTTTTATTGAGGAATTGAGTTCATTGATACTAAGAGATATTAGTGACTCGTGATTGTTACCTCCTGCTATTTTATGTGTGTGTGTGTGTGTGTGTGTGTGTGTGTGTGTGTGTGTGTGTGTGTGAGAGAGAGCTTATAGTTCTTGATCAGCAGTTCTGATGAAGGTGCCCTGAGACATGGCAGGAAAATGGGGGTCCCAGTGAGGATTGCAGGCTGCTCGGGGCAGCTGGAGTGCCACAGAGGACTGAGTAGGCAAGGAAAATTGATACAGATGGACTCTGACCTGTACTCTTCCAGATCAGCAGGTCTGGTGAAGATGGGCAGACAGGTGGTGGGATGATGTGTTGTTGTCTTTTTTAAACACTAATTTTGTTGGCTATTTTACATTAAAAAAAAAAGGAAATTGAATGTGTCCATTTTCTAACATTGGGTCCAGGTATAATTATTTTCATTTTCTTGATTTTAATAATTGATGGTGTCTAAGTAAAATATGGAATTTGACTTAACCGAATTTTTATTTATTTTAGAAAAAAAATGACAGAGTTTTTGGAAGATTATTACTTTTGGAAGGCCTGTTAATACCCATTTCCTAAGAGATAGTTGACCAACACTGACTCTGGCATGGCGCAAAGCAGTCCACAGCTTGATATTCAGGTTCTCCATGATCTTCGACAACGTTTTCCTGAAATTCCAGAGGGCGTGGTATCTCAGTGCATGTTACAGGTATGTTTCCTGCAAGTGATGATAATAGAACAAGAATTTTACAATTGTTCTTGTTAGAATTGACATTGTGTTGTGGTAGTGCATGTTGTATAGGATTTCTCAGACTTAGTGTTATTGATATTATAGGGCAGATATTTCTGACCGGTAAGCTCTTAGTCATCATCTATGAGCCCTACCCACAGTACAGTAGCATCTTACAATTTTAACAATGGAAAACAACTTTATGAATTGCTAAATATTCCACAAAAGGTATAATCTCACCCACTGAAAATCCTCTGAAATTGGGGAAAATACGCTTAAAAAAGGTAAAGGTGTTTGCTGCCAAGCCTGATGTTAGGAGTTTGATCCCTGAAAATCACGTGATAAAAAAAGAACCTATCCCTATAAATTCCTCTGACCTCCACCATACACTCCTTTCTTCTAATGAATAATTTTTAAACAGGTTGCCATTAATCCTTTGACTCCTTAGAGTTCAAACTCTCTACCTCAGAACTATACCCCTAATCCCTAGAGATGAGTTTTAAATCCCAAACTTAGCTTAACTTCTGTAGAAAAACTCCTTATTCCCTCTTTTCATTTTTTCCATTCATAAGTCCTTACTAGGTATAAATTTGAGACAACTTTCTTTTGTTCAGAAACATTCCCTTTGTCTTGTTCTCAATACCGAAATCTTTTATTTCTTAGTTACACACTGTATTTTTACTCGAGAGACAACAGATTAAAAACATGGTTCTTCTGTCATTTATCTTGGTTATCATCTTCACGGTATCTCAGTGATTTAGATTGTGACATACCCCTGTTTGGTTGACATGGGGAATCGTACATGATATACAGTACTTATTCATGTTCACACTCCCTTACTGCAGTGTGAGAAGCTAAGGATGCAACAGAAATCTATGTATAGGGAAGGTTAATTACAAGTAGAGGCTACACAACCCAAGGATTTCCGTTGTTTACAAATTCTTTGATAAATCTAGGCCTTTGGGTCCAAGGTTACTGTGATATATATGGTTGTTTTTGCTAACATATGCCTTGTCCTAATCTCAGTTCTTTAGGTCCATTTATGTTTGTGGTTGAGAAAAAGCTACTTCCCAGTACAGTAAAACCAAGCCAGGGTTGAATCTTCTACTTGAAACCATTCTCTAGAATTGACTTTTTTAGGACCCCTTCTAGCTCCAACATGGTTTTAACTTAATTTGGCCTTTCATTATTTGTACTATCATGGCCACTTAACTAAAGGAATAACATGTAAAATTCAGCTCAGAGAACACTGTCCTATATCTTTTACTTTGTTTTCTTTTGACATTAACATAATATTAGTGTGAATGCTGACTACCTACTGGCTCCAGGAAGTGCCCACATTAAAGCTTTTTATGATGGTGCATGCCTGTGATCAGAAGGCTGAGGCACAAGGAGTGCTGCAAATTGTGGCTAGCTTGGCTATGTATCAATACTTTGTTTCAACTCCCACTACCCCAAAGCATTTGTGTATACAGTGACATACATGAGCCTAGTAGTTTGCATCTGAAATACAGACCTTAAATCCTCTCTGGACTACCTTCTGAAATACAGACCTTAAATCCTCTCTGGACTATCTTCCCTTAATTTACATCATTTTGAGAGGTATGATACATTGTTCCCTTAGTTCTTTTAGAAGTGTTTATATATGTTTTTTAAAAAATTGTTTATGTGTGTACATGTGCAGAGGCCACAAAAGGTTGTTATTTGCCCTACTCTTAGCGCTTTTCACTTTATTCCATTAAGTCAGGGTCTCTCCTTAAATCAGACCAAGCTGCGGTCCGCCTGCACAGCAATCCTCCTGTAAGCTTCTTTTGGCACAGGGGTTGCAGGCACAACATAGCCACACACAGCTTGTTATGCAGGTACTAGGATCTCTACTCGGTCCTCCGGCTCACTCAGCCATGTGCTTACTCACTGAGTCATATAGTTCCCATTCATAGCCTTCTTAAATAGTTTTACTGTTTACAAAGCCTGTGGCCCAGGCCTGTAGTCCTTGCTTTTGGGGGAGAATGAAACAAAGGGGATACAAGTTATGTTTTTTCATGAAGCAAATTCTTTAAATTACTTAGATTTCATTTTGCAAATTTTTGCTTGACTATGGGTTTGTTTTTTTATTAACTTCCTCAAGCTCCAGTTTAGTAATGTCTTTTCACAACACATCCTTTCCTGTGAAATTACTGTGTAGAAAGAGCACTGGGACTTGAGACCAGGAACCTAGAATTGGTTATACAGTTAACTAGTTCAGTGCCTCTTATGAAGCATGCTACTCTGCATCTGGAAATGAATGGGATTGTACATGAACTCGAAATTTCTCTCAACACAACCGTCACTTCATTGCATGTCCTATGATAGGCTTAATATCTTATTTTGGTTACTGCAGAAATAAAGTAGTTCCTTTCATTTTTATATAAAATTCACTTATATATGATAACATTTATGTCTGAGTTACAGAGAAAGTCATGTTCATTAAGAAATTTGTTAATTATTTCAAAAGTAGTGAATAATGTATTTTGTTTTAGTGGAAACAAAATGTTTTTAAAATTGTTTAAACTAAGCATTTGATTACTGTCCATTGAAACTTTTATTGCAATTTACTATCTGTGTATAACTTTAAAAGGTATTTCAAGTATATTAAATTGCTCTTCAGCTGTTACAAACTTGGCATAGTGAATTTCATTAAGGCAATCTGGATATGGTTGCTTAAATTCCCATTAACTCTGGTAAAATCATGAAGACATGGGTCATACTATGGAATTTTGCTTGTTGCTCATTTTTGTTTCTTTAAATCTTTGCTAATGATACACATTAATGTTATATGATGATAAATTTGGATGAAAGAAAGGTAAAGACTATGACATTTTATTGTTTAAAATCTTCAGGAATATTTGGTTTTTACTTTGTGATTTTGGTGCTTTTTGAAACTAAAGGATGGTTATTTTCGTTTTTATCAGGTTAAACATTAATGATGGATGTTACAGCAAATGTGGTGAATCCAAGAGTAGCACAACATTTTAAGTTGTTGAGCTGCAACAAGTGTAAAATGAGTCCTGGATTTGGAATGAGAAAACTTGGGGTTGAGTCACAATGTTCATTAGTAGGTGCCTTACATTTCTGTAGCAGTAGTGGTAGAACTAGTAATGTGAGCTAAATGCTTATTCTTTGGATTGTTTAATATCCCTTTTGTAGGACAGATGACCATGATGGGTTTTATGGTTAAAATACTGCTCTTGACAGTATTTTCTGAGTGTATTCTATGACAGTATTTATGTAACTGACTTCCATTCTTAAGCTTTGTTAATTTTGCCAATGTTGTTTGTATCATTTTCTCCCATAGAATAACAACAATCTAGAAGCCTGTTGTCGAGCCCTTTCCCAGGAGAGCAGCAAATACTTGTATATGGAATACCATAGTCCAGAAGACAATAGAATGAATAGAAATCGCCTTTTGCATATTAATCTGGGTATCCATTCTCCTAGTAGCTACCACCCAGGAGATGGAGCTCACCTTAATGGTGGTCGAACACTGGTACATAGCTCAAGTGATGGACATATTGATCCTCAGCATACAGCAGGTAAACAGCTGATATGTTTAGTTCAGGAACCACACTCAGCTCCAGCTGTTGTGGCTGCTACACCCAACTATAATTCATTTTTTATGAATGAACAGAACAGAAGTGCAGCTACTCCGCCTTCACAGCCACCTCAGCAGCCATCTTCCATGCAAACAGGAATGAATCCATCCGCTATGCAAGGTCCTTCACCACCACCACCACCTCCATCCTACATGCACATACCTCGATATAGTACAAATCCAATTACTGTTACAGTGTCCCAGAACCTTCCTTCTGGACAGACTGTACCAAGAGCTTTACAGATTCTTCCACAAATTCCAAGCAATCTCTATGGATCTCCTGGTTCTATTTATATTAGACCGACATCTCAGAGTTCATCAGGAAGACAGACTCCTCAGAATGCTCCATGGCAGTCCTCACCACAAGGCCCAGTGCCTCATTACAGCCAGCGTCCTTTACCTGTTTATCCACATCAACAGAACTATCAACCTTCTCAGTATTCTCCCAAACAACAGCAGATTCCTCAGTCAGTTTACCATTCACCGCCTCCTTCTCAGTGTCCTTCCCCCTTTAGCTCTCCGCAGCATCAAGTACAACCACCCCAGCTGGGCCACCCAAGTTCTCATGTTTTCATGCCACCTAGTCCTTCAACTACTCCACCCCACCTATATCAACAAGGACCTCCTAGTTATCAGAAACCAGGAAGTCATTCAGTAGCCTATCTCCCTTATGCAGCATCTAGCTTACCCAAAGGTTCCATGAAGAAGATAGAAATTACAGTTGAACCTTCTCAAAGACCTGGGACAGCAATAACTAGAAGTCCGTCACCCATCAGTAATCAACCATCTCCAAGGAACCAGCACTCACTGTATACAGCCACCACGCCACCTTCAAGTTCTCCTTCAAGAGGGATATCTAGTCAACCAAAACCTCCATTTAGTGTTAATCCTGTGTATATTACATATACACAGCCAACTGGACCTTCATGTGCTCCATCACCATCTCCTCGGGTGATACCAAACCCAACTACAGTTTTTAAAATTACTGTAGGCCGAGCAACAACTGAAAACCTTTTGAATTTAGTGGACCAAGAAGAACGCTCTGCAGCACCAGAACCTATTCAGCCTATTTCAGTGATACCAGGCTCTAGGGGAGAAAAGGGAAACCACAAGTATCAAAGGAGTTCTAGTTCTGGATCAGACGACTATGCCTATACACAAGGTAAACTTTAGACTGATGTAATTTCATATTTATAATCATGTGTGGTAAATGACTGAACATAAAATTGGACATATTAGTTTCAATTAAATGCTTAGTAAATGTTGACTGGTAACATGACCAGGAGTAAAATTACTGTTTCAGACTCATCTATTTGCTATTTTAAAATATAAAATATAAAATTTTATATTTATATTAAAATATAAAACTGGAAATATGACCATTGTAATCTTGTAACATAATAAGACTTTATTGGTAGATATCATTCATTGATAAAAAATGTAGCCAAGTATAATGAGTATTGTGAAAAGGATACATACAGCTTGGACTGGTTTTTCAAATCAAAGAATTTGAGCCTTCTATAAAGAGGTTGGAAGGGCATAATGTTATTTATAAGTGATATTATAGGAAGTAGAATTAATGAAAAAAATTGTATTGTCTAAGTAAACCAAAGTTTATAAAGCCTATTCAGATTTTTTCAAATTGACCAGAATATATGAGAGTTTAGCATTCTTTCAATATTTGAGCAGGGAACTAATTATAATTCTGATTCAGAATGCTTGATGTTAAGCCTTTATTAATGTAGCACGTGTGTGTATGTGTTTATGAATATACATGCAGATGTGGGCCTGCTGTGACATGTGTGGAGGTCAGAGGTACCATTCTCAAGAATCAGTTCTCTCCTGCCACCTTGTGGAATTTGGAGATGGGACTCAGGCCTGCATGCTGCTGAACCATGTCTGCTCTTTAAGCATTTTAACAGAGACAAGTATAGATAAAGAGGCTCTCAGGAAAGCTAAATGTTACAAGATAAGAGGTATGAACACATGATGCCATTTTGGTGGTGGTTTAGAGCTAAATGACAGCAGAAATGGATGTGGTATAGCATTACTAAGACCTGAATGTAAACGCTGATGCCCAGATCAGATGAGACTTCTGTTCATTAACAGTGCATGTAGAAATTCTCCTGTAATTTGTTTGGTGTTATTTTCTGCAATAACTTTATCTGTCATGCTGTACAGCCTTGCTGTTACATCAGCGAGCAAGAATGGAGAGGTTAGCAAAGCAATTGAAACTTGAAAAAGAGGAGCTAGAGCGCTTGAAAGCTGAAGTTAACAGTATGGAGCATGACCTGATGCAGAGACGGCTTAGAAGAGTCAGCTGCACCACTACAACTCCCACGGTAAGTCATCTGTTGCAGTGTATGATGATAGGCAGATTTGGACATTCCCTTATTAAAGCCATTTGTTTTTCTTTCGAGTTCTATTCCTGGCTGAATTTTTTAAAAAAGTAATGAATGCAAGAGATTTGCCCCCAATAGTTCTTGTCAGATTAACTAAATGCTTTTTATTTACATTTGCACTTGCACAGGATCATGGTTATTTTCAAAGACTGGTAGTTAGACTATAGCATTTATTTCAAGAATATATGATAATAAAAGGCTTCATAAATTATTCTTCCAAGCAGAGGCTGTATATTTTTCAAATTGTTTAAAATGAGTTTAAATAAGTTAACTACAAATTCTGAGAAAGTATTGGTGGTAGAATTTCTTATAATTAACCTTTTTTATTATTAACTTTTTAAAGATTTATTTATTTTATTTATATGAGTGCAGTGTTGTTGTCTTCAGACACACCCAAAGAGGGCATCAGATCCCATTACAGATGGTCGTGAGCCACCATGTGGTTGCTGGGAATTGAACTCAGGATCTCTGGAAGAGCAATCAGTGTTCTTCACCTCTGAGCCTTCTCTCCAGCCCTGAATTTCTTAAGGCATGGTAGTTTCATTGTGTGTAATTATAGAAACTAAGATGTTCAGTGTGGACAATTAATGCTCTGGTAAGGAGTTTTTAATATATTTAGCCTGTTGGTTAATGTAGTTGATTCTAATAATGTCAAATAACTTTGAAAATCATTAACTCTTATCTCCTTTGACATGTCACCTTTTCTGTGATATAATTGATCTTTTCACTATTCAATATTCATGTAATTAGTGTTTATGAATGTGATACTATGTTAGGTACTTAGTTCTTAATTGTTGGTGTGAAGAAGTAGACTTCGGTGGCAATTGCTCTATTTGCTCATAGGTAATGAAGGAAATTGTCCAGTAACTGGTTTGTGAATCTACTCAGTACACATCTCCACTTTCCTTCCACCATCCTGGAATGACCGTCTACAGTTTAAAGTGTGTAGATCCTGTCTCTTTTCAAGGGTCTTCATTTTCTTTCCCTCTCTAAACTTGGGGTCATCTAGCTTTTGAACATATGTGTGTAGCTTCCTGTCCTCAGCATGGCTGCAGCTACTGACTTTCTTGGAGACTTTGTCCTACATGAAAGACAGAAAAGAAAGGGAAAGTTCTTTTGAAAGGAAAAGTATATAAAGTTATTAAGGCTTGAATTCCAGACAGTCTTACTTTCAAGAAACAGTAAGTAAAGGTTCTGTGCTTAGGCCTGAAATTTCTAATGAGTTTTCAGAGGTTAATGAGCATAAAGGTAGAGTGCTGGCTAGACCTTAAACACTCTTCAGGTGCTTGAGCTTGATTCTGCTGTTACAGGGAGCCAATAGAAACATTTTAAGGAAGACAGTTTTTGAGAAAGAGGCATATTTAATAAGTTAATGACTTTCTGCTATTCACTATATTCCTCAGTTTAGGAATTGTTAAAAAAGAGAACTTTAATTGCCTAAAGCACTGAAAAAATTATAAAGTTAAATCAGTGATGTTAGTGGAATTAAGTATCTTTTCTGATTTTAAAATCTATTTAAAATCTTCATTGATTCCTCTGTTCAGGGAAGTTAGCAAACGGTAGTTAGGCCACTTGTAATCATTTAGGCCTCAGTAGCGATTTTTTGTCAAGGCTTTGTTTTGAAACACCTGGTCCATTATAGCTCCTGCTAAATAAACCTTAGTTTTTAAAATTAGAAGTCCAAATTTTCTGGTATAGTATTGATTAGTGGTTCAATACAAGCACCCACGGTTTATGTTGAAGTTTTAATTGCTGAGTCATTTTTTAAAGAAAAAGTTGGTAGACCTTCCTGGGACTGTAGTTTATGGTTTATAATTTAAAAATTAAAAACGAAATAGAAAAAATAGTTTAATAAACCAAGTGTAGCCATCCCTCACCTAGAGAAATTACAGCTTCTTTCAATGCCTTATCTTTAGACTGCATGCTAGGACAGTAGGACATGGCTGAGGGGGTGGCTCTTGTGTCCATGAAGGTTAAGTCAGCAAGTGGGTTTGCAAGCACAAGTTTGAATATTGCTTCCACTGCTTGTGTCAGTCACAAAGCCTGGGATATGTAATGCATCTCTAGGATACATATAGTAGAATACCCATGGTGAGGGATTTTCTCTAGAATTACATGAGGCATATTAAGCAATTTGTACCATATTCTACAAATAGCAAGAATCCTTATAAATTAGCTTGGTAACAAAAATGCTGGAAATTTTTGCTTGAAATAGATAACACAAATCTGAAACATTTTATAAAACCAATTTTTTAAGATAGCAATAAGGTAACATTTACAACTAACTTGGTAGAAAAGAAACCAAAAAGAAAAAAAATAATAATCTAGTCAGAATTTCCAGTTTGTTAATTGAGTGTCATTTGAAGGATATGGGATTGGGAATGAGAATACCTCTGATACTTACTAGCTATAATGACTTCTCATTAAAGGGAGGTGCTATAGCTGTGCTAGAATATTGTTCTCATAATGTTCTCTACACTATTTGTAGTGTGCCTTGGGTGTCATTAAGTACCCTGCAAGTGTACAGGAATACCAAAGAACTGACACTTTTTCTAACATGCATGCATTGGTACTCTCAGATTTCTAAGACATTTCCTACCAAGTTTTACATAAAAATAGGAGAGAAATGCTTGGTTAATGAGACTAGAACCTACATTTCTGACCAGCTATATTATACTTGCAGAAAGTTCGAAGAGCTGTGAAATGATGTCTTTCAAATGATAGCAAAAGTATTTTGATAGTGTCCTTTTTCCTTTAGCTTGCTGTTTATCACATGTTTTGAAATCTTTCCTAATATGTCATCTCTCAAAGAGGTTTGAATATGAGAAAGAATGTTAACCTTTTGCTAATAACATTCATAGGGGAGGCAGTTTTAAAGTTTACTTTGAAAGATAAATAAGATTTTAGTGTGGAGAAGGCTACCAATTGTTCCCTCCCCCAAGTTAGTTATTTATGCAAATCCATCTTGTTCTAATTAAATTTGGGGACTACTTCACTGCTTTGTGTCCTACATGTATAATTAGGACCAAGGCACCAAGAACCAAAGTGGTCTTCAATATTGTTGTGTATAAGACTAGTTTTTGAAGGTCCAAAAACAATTGATTTAAGGGATTTCTACTACCTTTTCAAAATAGCATAGAAACTCTTATTTGAAAATGTCAGCTACAAGCATTCTATTGGCCTACATGTAAGTCTAGATTATAAATTATCATGAATACCAATCTTCTGTGCAAACACAGTGTACTTTTGATAAATGATCTGACTCAGAAACAGCTACTCACCCCACCCTTGGTTGAGTATAACATGTATTATTAATATTTCCATTCTTAGTTACAAAGCATCACTATTTGGGCGCACTGTAGCTAGAACTCCTCTCTTCCTATTGTAAATCATATAGGAAGGATAAGTCTGTAGGTACTGAACTCACAAAGTAGGGGTTGCCTATATGTTCCTAGGAGGATGAAATCACCTAGGAGGATGAAATCATCCATGGTGATGCTCAAGTGTGTGTTTTGTACCATTTCAATATCACTTGGCAAGCATTTTACACATTAACATCACACACTTTGTCCATAGGAATGGAGAAAGAAGAGCAGTTCATACTACATGTTTCCAGATGGTTCTTGTTGTTGATCCACTAGCATTCTGAGAGCCTAGTGCTTTTTTTTTTAAAGTTAAAATGCAGTTTGATATTTTTCTTCAAAATATTTGAGACTAAATAATTATAGTTATCTTTAAGGTCATGAGATAAGTTTGCACAAAACACATGTAAAATTAGCAGTCTTCAAATGCTCTTAAATAAATAGGTCATGTACAGATAATATCTATAAATTGCTCTTAGGCCTTTTTACATCACTGTTTTGAACCTTTGGTCCCTTCTTGTTTCTGGACATTGCTATTTACTCTGTTAGAATCTCCCAACAGCATAAGCCATCCTATCTGCTTTTTATAGTGCCCCGTTTAACCTGCTTAGTCTTTGACAGAGTACATGTTTTTAATAGAACCAATCTTTCTCAATCTCTCATTGTCTCTCATCTCTGTCTCTGTGTATCTCCCTCCCTTCCTCCCCCTCTCTCTGTTAGTCAGTAATTTAACATTCTACTTTGTGTAGTTGAAATTACCCTAGTAATTAAGCAAATACTGGGCTATGTGGGAAATGCTTCAGTATCCATAGTATTAGAGTCTGTGTACAGAAGTTGTAAAGAAATTAAGAATGGTATGGGAATTAAAGGCACATAAGAAAGTCGGGGGTTTTTTTTGGTTTTTTTTTTTTCAGTTACTGGAAAGACCCTAATATTTGGAATGGGCTGGCCAGACTGATGTAAAAGAAACAGAAAAGTGTATTGATGCCTGATATTTTTCTGTCTTAGAGTGTTTCTTTTGATCTAGAAATTAAATATCTATGTATGAATGTATATAGTGGATTTGTGTAAGCTGTGGCTCTACCACTTATGAGCTTTATACCCTTAGGAAACGTAACCTCTCTGCTGTTTTTCATCAGTAAATCCATGCAATACTACCTACCTTAAAGCTTCCTTTAGCAGAAGAAGTGAGAGAATTTTGGTAAACCTGGTACCCAAAGCTAAGTAAGCATTAACTTTTACCAGGTTAGACAAGACTAAAATCATGAACAGTGCTAATTTCAAAAGTTGGTTGTTACACTTTTCCCTTACCACAAAAACATAAATAAGGTATTTTCTGTGCCTGTTATTACAGTGAATGTAGCTTTTATGATAGAACAGAGTTCAGCTTGTACCTGGCCACCATACATGGTGTTTGTTACTATGTGGCCACATTGATGTCCTCAGTATACTTTTGACTTCAGAAGCATACACAGACATGCTCTCTTATAGACGAGGCTGGATTCTTAGTTATACCCCATCAGATCAATTAACGTGAAACACAGTTCTTAAATGTTGGGCTTGATAATGACTTTCCCACAATTGCTATTTTGGGTGCTTTCTTACTAGCCTGAGGAAATGACAAGATTGAGAAGCATGAACAGACAACTCCAGATAAATGTTGACTGTACACTGAAAGAAGTTGACCTCCTTCAATCTAGAGGTATAGACTTGATTATTTGGTAAACCATAAGTCATAGTGTGGTATTTTAAACTGCTTAAATGGCAATACTTTGGGTTCATAGATTTAAGGACAGGTTTTTATATAACTATTGTAAGAATGGCTTTAAAGAGATTCCCACACTTCATGAATCAAGGTGTCAAAAAATGTTACTTCGACAGCGTCATTATTTATCCTCATTGTTTTATATTTTTGCATTGCATTTTTGTCACTGAATGTGAATGTTTTGTAAATTGATGGGTATTTTTTCTAAGACATAATTTATATTATGTGATAGTCTTCAAAAGAATGCCCAGAGTAGTATATCTGAGTTCTGGGTTTTAAAAGAAGTTCTCTATGTTACAGGAAAAGCTCTCTTATCTTTCTGTTAACCAGCTCATCAGATTACAAAAGGACTTGCTTTCCCATATAATGACACTGCCACTGATTACATGCACTGCATAGGCTAGTTACTTATGCTTCTGCAGTTAAAATTAATATTTCATAACTAAAAAGAATTCTTAAAAATGCTTCTCTTTTAAAAACTGTCTTTGGCCTTTATATAGAGTCAAGCATAAAATCATAACAACCATAATTAGATTTGAATGAAATGAAGTAGAAAGGGCAAGACTTTGTATGAAAGGGTCCTTAGTATATATATCACAGGCTACATTTGGAAGAAACCAAAATGCAAAATTGTAAATCAAGGCTCAGCAAACTAGGGTCTTACTGCCTGCTTTTATAAATAAAAGTTTTACCTAAACAGACATGCACGTTGGTTTACCTAGTGTCTGTGTCTTCTTTGTGTTTCAAGGACAGAGTTGAATACTTGGAACAGATTCTACAAAACCTCAGTTACTATCTGCTCTTTGACAGAAAGTTTGCTGACACTTGGCTTTAGGTTATGGTGAACATGGTTTGTGTAAGACAATATGAAGTATGCTTGTTCAACATCATTATGCAGCTATCGAAGATGCATGCAATGATAGAATGTTTGCATAGTATATACGATCCCTGGGGGATTTCAGTCTCCAACACTTCCATAAGGAAAATAGAAAAAAACGCTACTATATTTATGTTACCTTGAAGACCATGTATAATTTTACTTAAGAGTCCTTTCTTTGAATCCACCTACTCCCAAACTTTAGTATTCTAAATTATGGCAGCTAAGAGAGCTTCTATGGTACTTTAAGGGTGCTTTAAGAGTAGTATATAGTAACAGAGTCAAATAGTTGAACTAAAGATAACTAAGGATACGGAACCATCCGAACATGAAAGTTGAGCTATCAAGCCATGTTCTCATTTTCAAAAGCCTCATTACTCCTATGTAGCCTACTAGCTTTATGCTAGCAGTGAAAGAATCACTATGCATAATACACAGAACATATCAACCTGCAACTTTATGATTACATCAACTTTTTAAAAAATTGATACGGTTTCTGAAGCAAAGTAAAAAAAAACAATAGCATTTGATTGGGATGATTAGAGCATGAACTATAACATAAGTGCCTGACGAAATACATGTACAGCAGTTATTAATATGTCAAGTAGCATTGTATCTTTCAGGAGCGATAAGTTTTTAAAATTCTCTTTAAAATAGCCTATTCAACTGCATGAAACTTTGGATAATAGGACCAATTAACGTTTTTTGAGGAAGGAGCTGTATTTTTGGTATGAATTGACCAAATAGGGTCTTTTTGTGCGTTAGATTTAGAAATGCTTAAGGTGTCCAAATATTGTGTTCTCTTTCTAAACTGTTTTTTGGCAGTAGGGGATGCACTTTCAAGTAGGTGCAAATAAATTACTGCATGACTTGATGAAAAGCAGCTTAATATTTGATTTTTGGTAAGGAAAATTTTCATTATGGGGAAAAAATCAATACTTAAAAATAGGAAGCTCGGTACAATACAGCATCCTCTGTCCAAGCTCAAGTGGATTTGGGTACAACAGGCAGAGTCCAAGAGGGAAGGCGAGAATCAGAACAGGCACCTAATGCTATCTGACCCTGAAAGAATTGCAGGGGATATCACTGATACAGACATATTAAGCCAGAGACTGAGCAGATCCAGAGAAAATTTTGTATTAGCAATTCTCCAGGCTTGTTTACTCTAAAACTTGCACAGTATCAATCATTATCGGTCCATGTGGTTATATAGCATATACATTTGGCTTCTTCTTTAGATAGCTTTATGATAGATTATGAAAAGAAGTATCACAGTCTTCTTTCATGTTGTTTTTCATTAGACCAAACAGGTTCGCCATTCCTTGTTTCCCATATTATACCGAATCTTGCTTATGGTGGATGCTAGCCTTACAATTAGAAATACTACCTTAGATAATATATTATAGATAAAAATGTTCTACTGGTCTGCTTGGATCTTTTTTCACAAGCATAAAGAAAAGAGGATAGTATAATGGCATTTGAAACCCTACAAAACATGTTCTTTTCCTATGTTTCATCAATGTATTTTCTTTTTTAAAGATCAAATAATGAAAAGAACAACTCATAAATACTTGTGGTTTCTTCTTTTCTTTGTAGGAAACTTTGATCCAAAAGCCATGAATAATTTTTATGACCACATAGAACCTGGCCCAATTGTACCACCGAAGCCATCTAAAAAAGGTGAGTAGAGGTCATAGCACGAATACTGTAGAAGTTGAATAGATTTCTGAAGAAGTTTCTATTTGAACTATTCACTAGAATATGGTCCTCATAAAAGTTATCTATATTAATGTGACAATAGTAAAGTAGTCCCCAAACTTTAATTTTTTACTAAACTAAAAATGTTAGAATTGTTGTAAGACACAATGATGATTTCTTTAACATAAAAAAGAACTACTCCTGAAAGAAAATTCTTCTAAAAGAATGAGGATCTTGAAAAATCCTCAGTAGCCTTTGTACATAAGATTTCTTTTGCTGCTTGATAAGCAGAGTGTAAGCTTGAGTTATAGGGACACAAGTGTTTTCTCATCAAGAACAAAACAAAACCTAAGTTGTTTTCAGTATCTTACAGTAAGTGATTGGATGTTGATTGATCACTCATTTTCTTCCTCATTCTTACAGGCCTTATTGTTTATAGTCTCAATATACAACTAATGTTTTATTTTATTCATATTTTAATCCTTTTGCATTAAACAATTCAAGACAGTTTGTTTATGAAGATATATTGAATAGGAGAGAGTACATAAATTCTAGTTCATTTATAATTGCAGCTTAGAAGCTGGTCTCTATTGTTTTATACTACCGTGGATTTTTCATTTGACCTACATTTGAAATAGTGTAGTGATTTCTAAAAATGACTCAAAACGAATGTTAGTGGATGACTGCCAAGTACTAAATTTGGCACTGTGGCAATGTTATATGTAGTTTCAAGCTGAAAGCCTCTGGATTATATATCATTGATCACTTTAGCCTTTTAAGTTCATAAATATGCATCTTTAAACTTGATTTTGCCTCAGTACCTTCTAAGGTAATTTTTCTTAGAGCTAGCCTAGCAGATGAGTTAAACGAGTCAAGGGCTATCATAGAAGAATTGACTAAATTCATCAGTAATGACCAAAAATCTGAGCAGTCCACCACATGTACAATCTTGAAATTTCCTGAATAGTGTCATCTCCAAGGAGATGGATACAAAGCCATAACTTTCTGAGTTCAAGAACAATGAACTATTGTCTTGGTAGTAGGAATGAGGTTAGAGCTTTAGATAGACTAAGATCCTCAACTGAGTCTTTCTGGCCCTTAATTGTTACGTACTTTGAAGGAAATTTGATGTCTGGTTTTGATGGTGGAATTTTATACAAAGTAGAGAGAAGTAAAACAAAATTAGTAAACTTCAAGGTAGACTGATCTACAAAGAGGGAAAAATGCATGATACGGTGAATAGAAATAAAAGATGGGTTATCCATTAAAAATGTTACTGAAGGAATGTAATTAATATCTTCAGGCCAGTAAGCTGTGCAACCCAGATAAACAAATTTCTTGAGGAATGAAAGTATGAAAGGCCAGATTTTTGAAAAAGATGAAATAGGAAATGTTAAGCCAGATTTTTGAAAATAGATGAAATAGGAAATGTTAAAACTGAGTACATTTATAAAAATAGTCCCACAAATATAATTTCAGAACAACAGTCTGCTGGTCAGTGAATTCTTCTAAACATTTTAAAAGGGTAGGAAACAATTTTGAACATGAAAAGAGAAGACTGCTTCAAATTTGTTCCCCTAACCTGCCACCAAATGCATCCTAACTCCTCTGCTCCTTCCTGTTCGCTACAGTCTCCATCACAGTTGTGTGTGTGTGTGTGTGTGTGTGTGTGTGTCTGTGTCTGTGTCTGTGTCTGTGTGTGTCTGTGTCTGTGTGTGTCTGTGTCTGTGTGTGTCTGTGTGTGCTAATATTAATAGACCTATCACCCCTTCATATCCAAAGCCCAATTTTTTCATAGAGTTCATTGTTGGATTTCATCTGTTTTAATGAAGTTAGCGGAGTCTGATTCCAAAACCTTACCCATAAAGATACTATCAACCCATTCCTACAAAAGAAAAAGTGACAGATGCATATAAAGGGCCCTGCTGCATGGCCAATTTACTGCAAATGGAACTCACTAATTCTGATGGTAGGGAATGTATGTAGTCATGAGTCTAATTTTAAGCAGTTTCTTAAATATTTAACAAATGCACAATTGTAGATAAATAGATGATACTATTACTCCTGTCCCAAGGAATTTATACTCTACATGTAAAGTCCTACCTATCCTTATGAATAAGTTTCTACTTTAAAAATTTAGTTGAGATGAGCTTAAAGTGTATCTTCCATATTATTAGTTAAGAATATAAAATGATACTATTATTTACCAAGTAATTTGAAACCTTTAATCCCAGATTAGTAAAAAGCCTTTTAGTTTGAAGTCAGATAAATGTTCTGTTAAGTACTTTATTCCATTTTGAAGATAGTCTTATAAACTATATGCTAGCTACTAGATTTACAGATGTGGACCACCAACACCCAGTATCATTTTTCTGAAAACACTTCTAAAATTAGTGCAAATTGACTTGCAGTGCTGTTTGCTTAAAAACAAAACACTAAACCGCTTATATGCTGGAAATCTAAGTAGATGCTATAATATTTTTGAGTAATGAGTGTGCTAGAGAACTAGAGGACAAAGGAAGAGAGGCAACAGAAACTTTTGGAATTGGCAGCTGCAGTTAAGCAACATACGTCTTCAGGTATCTTAGCAACTCTCCCTGTACCCTCACTGCAAGAATAGAGAATGACCTGGGTGTCGTAGGACCTGAGCAATGGCCTAGCTCACCGTCTTCAGATTTAATCTGTGTACCACAGAGAGATGATCTGTTCAAATCCTGACCTGTGTACTTTTCAAGATGTTTGTGTGGGTCAGTGAGATGAAGGCATGTGATGCTAATGTGCTTTTCAAATCTATGACACCTTCACATTTTCTTTGCAGCCTAAGGAAACATTTACTCTGCTCTTACTTATTCTGCTAATAGAATTCCAGCTAAGCGCTTAACCACCATAGAATTCTGGAGCAGTGCTTTCCAACGGTGGATTTTACTGAGAAATTACATACAGATTCAGGACTGATTAGAAGATGCACGGTCATAGTGTTTGCCTTTAGTGTACTAGTTGTCATTTTTATCTAATACAAGAATTGCTCACTAACAAACTGCAAATTCATAACATATGTGGACAGTGTTCTAGGATGAATTGGAAGTCCTTGAAATGAGTTGGGAGCCCATGATTGTTACTTCATTGTATTATTTTGAATTGTTTCCATTTTTCAAGAAGTTGTATTTTCTATGCATCCCAGTGTGTTGTCTGCCTCCTAAATGCTGGAATTACAACAGTGTGCTATTGTCATCATCACCATTGTCTTTGTTTTCTTCTTCCTTCCTCCTCTTTCCTCCTTCTCTTCTTCCTTCTTTTCTTCCGTTTTCCTTTTTTTTTTTCCATATTCTTTCCTCCTCCTCCTCCTCCTCCTCCTCCTCCTCCTCCTCCTCCTCCTCCTCCTCCTCCTCCTCCTCCTCCTCCTCTGTCGTCTTCTTCTTTCTATTTTTGGTCCTTTTGAGACAGGTTCCCACATAACCCAGGCATACAACTTTGTGTATAGTTTATTTTGGACATAGTTTTTGAGTGGTTTAATCAAAGCTATAGTTCGCTTTCATATTTCCATTTAGTTGCTGTCACTGAGTTTTTACTCCAAGTATATTTTTCTGCTATGACTTAGTATTTGGGACAACTGCTTTGTGTAGCTTGTAAAGAAGCATTATGTTTACATTTAACCTCAGAGACAAATGCAAGTTCATATGAAGGTAAGAAAGGTAAATTTCTCTCAGCTGAATGAGTAGCAGGAACAGTCCTCGTGAGCCCACTCTTCCTGAAAAATGGTCTCGTCCCCTTTCAGTACTTTGCCTTTTCTTCTGCAGACTCATCAGACTCCTGTGCAATTGAGAGAAAAGCCCGAAGAATTAGTGTGACTTCCAAAGCACCGGCAGATATCCATGAATCCCAGGCTGCAGCTGCAGAAGGTTTGTACCTGTGTTTCTGGAGTGTGTTAACCTAGATAAGTTATCATAACTAGAACATGCCTTCAAGTTTACCTTTGAAAATTACGGTTCATGTGCATAATGCTAAATGTTTAGTAGATAATTGGTCCTTGCTAATAATTGTTTTAAAGGATATTTTCTTAATTTCTGAATGCCTTATGTGCTCATCTTGATTTGCATATAGCCACATTTCTCATGTTCAGTAGCCGTGTCTGATAAACATCTTATTGGAGAGGCCAGCTCTCTAGTAATAGTATATAGAAAGCAAAGCAAATAGTTTTCAAATGAGTTGCAAGTTCTGAATTTGATAAGCTTCTCACACAAATGTCTAATGCTTCTTCAGCTTCATATGCTATCATCATTCAGTTGAAAGCAGGTCTCTAAAAATATTAATATATGCTATATTATAATACTTTTATGGTATACATAGTAAATGCTAAATTACCCTTAATTTGCAAATGAGAAGGTAACATTGTAAGATGAAACAAGATACATGAAAGTACCTTGTATACTTTTTTCCTTTACCATTAGAATATGTTTGGAAAATAACTTTTTCATTTACCATTGAAACCATTTCTATTTACTGTTTTTAATTGTATGCCTTTGTATTTTGTATGATAAATACTATACAAGCAATATCAATTAAAGTATTTGTGAAGCTTTTCATTTTTATGAAAATATAAACTGCTATGTAGCTGGAAACCTACTTCCAACCTTTATACAGTTAGTGTATGTGCAACAAAGCAGTGCATTTTCTCCATGCCCTTTGGTCAGACTCCTCCTTGTCCTCTTCACTGTTTATTTAGGTAGAAGTATTTCTTTTTTAATAAATAGTTTCTACAAGGTAGTCTCCAAACTGCTTTTAAGTATGCTATAAAGAAGATTGTTTGTGCCAATCAAAGTAAATATTCTAAAATAGTGCTTTGAAATGAGTTGTATAGATTTTTTTATACTCATAAATTTTTTTGTCTCTTACCTCGTGATTCATGACTTCAAATTAATTCAGCATGATACTTAACAGGGAAGAGAGTCACCAATAAGAGTCATCAGATAGACTTAGTTTAGGAGAGTCATTTCAGCTCTTTAGTTATTTACAATGTTTTGAAAACTTTTTTTCTATAAACTACATTTGGAATTGATACAAGAATGTAACAACAGTTTTGATTTGTTAAACTTTTTCACTCTGATACTATTTATGGGATAAAAAGTCAACTGTCCTAAGGGTAAAATTGTGAATTTTGGAGCCTGTCTATTAAAAAAAAACTATAGCAGTAGATTATAACTAGGAAGGTGGCTAAAGATGGCAACTGAGACATGTCCAGCTCCTGTTTGTGGTCACAGGAACTCACCTAGAGAACACTGGAAACCTTTCTGCCCACTGAGCTTTCTTCTGAATAGGAACTCTTCCAACAAAGCAGAATTGCCAGATGAATTCTGGGAATATAGCCCTTTTAAGCATAAGGCCAGAGAGAATTAAGACTTAACAGGAATACAGGTTTTGAGTTATTTTCGTGTAAGAGACTTGCTTTCTTAAACTGCTAGTAACACAGACCTGACTCTACATTTTACATTTCACTCTTTTTGTAAACTGGGTTTTATAATTGTCAGATATAGGCATTTTTCAGAAAGTAATATATGCACAATTTTTTGGCAAGGGGGAATAATTCTGAGAACAAAAGAATCATGTCTATAGGATTGCTCTTGGCTTTATAAATAGCTGTAGAGTCTTCTTTTTCACTAGTCTGGGAACAACTTTGTCTTGAATTTTCCCTGCCATTGATGAAGCATTAATATAAAACATACGTGTATTCCTGGAGGCCAGTGTCCTGTAGAAGAAGATAGCCATTTACTAGTCTATGGCCAGTACTTACAGAGAGGAAAGTGCAAGTGAGATAGAGTCTCTGAATAGGCTGTCACAGAGTTTTCAGTTTTTCCTATTTGGCTAGAATATAACTTAATTATTTATTCTTTTAGTGGGTAATAAGTTGAAAGGCCATCTATTCTGATTTCTGATCCTCCTCTAGGAGCAAAAAATCGATGTGTTTAGAAAAGTGGAAATGTATCTAAAGCTTCTGTGCAGCTTGTTAGGGTTTCCAGTGGTAATAGTTACACCTAATTAGCTTACCCAGTGGGTGTGATAGGAAATGCTTTTGTTTTGTGGTGCTTGGCATTACAGTTTTGGCTGCTTGCTTTGCCTTTGGAGAAGCATCTGATCTAGCCTTTCTCTTAAATCCCCTTTTCCTCAGAACATTTAAGTGGCTGCAGGCAGAGTCCTCGGACACAACCCCGAGATGAGGATTATGAAGGGGCTCCATGGAATTGTGACAGCTGTACCTTTCTCAACCACCCTGCACTGAACCGCTGTGAGCAGTGTGAGATGCCACGGTACACTTGAATTCAGAAGAACTATTACCCAGGTTGAGGAAACCCAGCACCACCGAAAGAAAAGGAAACCTTTGGGATTGTGGTCATCTGCCCAGCCTTTTCATTTCTTGATTGTACAGGGGAGGTGGGGGGAATGGCTGGCCACTGGGCTCAAGAAAGGAAAATGGGGAGGTCTTTTTTCCTTCTAATCCATTACAGAGTGAGAGGTAGGGAATACTTGAATTCACTCCAAAGAATGTACACAGAAATGTTAAGGGTCCTGTGGAATCTAACTGTTACAGTTACTGCTGAGTGGCTCTTCATTTCTAAAGGTGAACTCTGGATATGGTAGGACATGTTACAGTTTATGCAGACAAACTGTGAATTCCAGAGCAGACTTAACTTGGTCACAGCTCTCTGGAAACCAAGGCTCCCTGTGCCTCTTCCTGCTGCCCTGTGAAGAGATGGACAGGAAAAGCACCCAGGATATGCTTTATTTTTTTTTTGCAAAATAATGGGTTTATTTGTAATTGCTGCTTTTTTCAGGGGTAATTTCAAACACATTCATACGCAAACAGGATACTTTAAAATGTGATTTGTAGTAGTCAGGAAATAGGCATATCATGCCCTTTGTGAGGAAGTACAATCAGAGGTAGTTTTATCTCTTTTTCTTGAACAATGGTTCATCAAGTTGCATTGACACTGGTAACTAAAACCTACTTATGCCACATAAATTATTGTATATTTTCTTAGGTTATTGATTTTGAAAGTTAATGAAGTATGGTTTTATAAAATGTCATTCTCAAAATCCGTACTTTGCCAGTAGCACACTGAATGTATGCCAAATGCAAGTCCATTCCAAAACACATTGGAAATCCTAAGCTCAGTTGTGGTTCTTAAGAAATGCTTGCCGTATATAGGACCCCCACTTCTGTTTTGTAATGAATACATGATGTTTACAGCACAAAAAATACTTTGTGCCGTAGTCCTAATTTAGCTGAAAAAATCAATATGAGCTATTTATTTGCACATGTGTTAACCAGCTAATGAGAGGGAAAGTGAAGTTGGCCAATATCATAAAGTTGCATTAATGAAGGAGTAAGACAAGACTACTCAAGAAATATGATTGGGCTGGGGATACAGCTCAGTGGAAGCACGGTAGCCTGGCATTAACAAGGTGCTATAGGTTAAAAAGAAAAAAAAAACTACTGTCAAAAGAATGATGTATACAGAGAGTTTGAATTCTTTTTTAGTTGAATAGACAGATCATACTGAATTCCAGCAGGTCAGGGAATACTAAAGCACTACTTATGAAACAATGCAGGTGTTGGAATACACTGAAAAAGATAATAAATCAGGCCATTTGCTGTTATGTATCATGAGAAAATTAATAATAGTATATTTAAGTAGGTTCTTTGCCTTAAATTTCCTTCTTGGCTCAGAATTGAATTTTGGAATTTCTCCCCATTTTGGTGAACATAGACAGCAATAAAATTGCCAGGTTTTTTTCCATCCTGAAGGATTTCACCTGAGGTCATAACCTTAGGAATACTAGGTCTGTCCCCAACTCCTGTATACACAGCCACTTGGTACTGTCACTGTATTCTCATTTAGCAGTAATTTCTGCCAGACCTGGAAAAACAAGCTGCACTCAATAGCATATTGAAACCAAAGGCATAGCTCATTGTAGTTTTCTATCAGTCATAATCTTCTACATCGCATATAGCCTTTATATGTGGAGAATGCCCCCAAGTACATCCATTTGTCTCAAGAAGAGCATGATTATGTAATTATCTCTCACACAACTGTGGCAAAACTGTGAAAATAATAATGGTGGGAAAAGAGATAGATGCAAACCCATTGATTTGGAAAGGGTGAAAGGCTTGTAACATGGGTTTCTTGTCAATCCCCAGAACCAGTCTAGCAGTCCTACTGTTCTTTAAGGTGCCCTTGCCTTTGTGTAGTTTTTTTGTCTCCCTTAGAGATGGACAACTCCACTTGCTGTTACGAAACAAGTTAGGAGGAACATATACACTACTTGATATATCTAGCTAAAAGGTGTACAAATGTTCATAGTCAGATGCTGAAATACAAACATGGCACTTGTCAGTTGAAAATGAAAGGAGCATGTGTGAAAAGTCTGATGCTTTATTAAAACCATGTAGTTGATATTAAAACTATTGCATGAAAACTCACCAAGGTCAACAAGCTGTTGACATACAGTAGATGCATGGTTTCAGGCCTTCAGTGACACATCTAGTCAAGCATTGCGTTCACCTGCCAGAAGAAATGAGGCACCAGTTCACTGTTTGGTGTGGAAGTTAGGTATGAGCCATCGGAAGGACTTTAAGAAAGTTTTGTACATGTTAAGTTTTAGTTGTTCCCACGTTTTAACTGCCCATATAAGTTGTATTCTGTTCCTAGAAATGAACAGAACAACTTGACACTGACAAACTTGATACATTTGACTGTATCATATATAGACCCATATATATATAGACTGCTCCTTAGCTATGACGACCACTTTGAATAGGAATTCATTGAACCGTCCAGGCGGTTTTGTTTCTTTTTTCCAGAATGTTCTCCTGGTCAGATTGGCATCGATAAGCAGGTGGCATATAATGGTAGGTAGACTTTGGTCAGTACTACTGCGAGGTGTTCATGCCCTTTGGATCACTTAGTGCACTCTTGTTCTCGTGTGAGAGGCTCACTTTCTTAAACTGCTAGTTTGATGGACCTGGTAACACAGACCTGACTCTACATTTTACATTTCACTCTTTTTGTAAACTGGGTTTTTAGAAACCATGTTAGCCATTGTGTTAAAAGAACATTGTCCCCTTAAATTTTGGAGGTTTTCAAGTTTAAAGTGGAAAGAAAGGAGCCACAAACTTCTAAGGACTGTAAGATGTTTTGGATTGATTCTGATCTAGTTTGGGAAAAACTAGAGGCAGGGGATATTAAAGAAACAAAAGAAATACATTGTACAAATATGTAGTTATAGTGCAGGTTAATGATGGTGGAGGAAAGTGTTGCTAATTTGTTTATTTCCCAGGAAGAAATGGGACGTGTGATATGCAGTTTAATTTTTAAGGAGCTGGTCTCAATTTTATACTTTATTTATAAAATAAATCAGTGTTTTTGCTTAAATTTTGTCATTGGTTTGTCCCACAGTTATCTGGGGGTTCATCCAACTCTGGCACGTTCAATTTTATATATAGTCTCTTAAAAAAAGTAATTGTTTTGTATTTCTGACAGTATGAAGAGAAAGAATATGAGGCATAGAACTGTCTTAGAAATATCGGTGATATATCCTGGAATGTGAAGAAGTACCTTTAAGATGAAAAATTGAATTATTTTCCTATTGTACCATTGTCAGACGTTGAATGAATCCATGTTGCAATGTGTGTCTGTATATTTGTAGAGAAAGGGAAACGACGATTGAAATGTTACTTTCTAACCTTCGGATTGGGCACTGCCTGTGCTGCAGCACTACTGAATCTTTCTTGAAAGAATGAACAGTATTTCCCTGTTGTGAAAGTTAATTCTGATGATGTTTCACATTCACCAGATTTTTTTTCTGTATTATTTGCATCCCCAAATATTTAGTACAAGTAGAATTGTGCATGGCTTGGGCATTCAAAGATAACCGAATGATGAGTCAATTTAGTTTCTAAAGCCATGAAAAGTTGCTTTGAGACTGAACAGTTCTGAGTTATTTATAACAACACCCATTGTCCATGTTTCTTCCCTACTGTAAAAGAATTGATCAGTTTCTTCATTAAAGCAGTAAGAAATTAATTAAATCTTGTACATACCATGTCTCTTAGATTTCTGTGTATGTTGTGAAGGACATTATTTTGAGAAGAAACTGTACAAAGGCATATTAAAGGCTATGCATGCACCGTACCTCCAAGCAGTACATATTCAGAAAGTCAAAGATTCCTGCAAAATAAATTAATAAACTAAAACCAAGCTCTACATTCTGCATCTTTTCTGTGAACTAACTCTGATTCTAAACACTCATGTTCCTACATTGCAAGAGCTAATTGTTACATTTCCTTTATTTTAGAGCATACAGTAGCCTTAGTTTTGAAGTGTATCTTACTAGGTACCCATTAACCCTGACTTAAAAGTTTGGTCACAGTGTGGATTGGTAAGTTTTATAGAAAGCTTAGAAAAATAATAGAAACACAAATGCTTCATTCCATTCAACATTATTTACAAAAGAATGAGTAATTTGGGTATTTTTTAGTTTAATATCTTTTTAATTTTTTATTGGTTATCACATAACTAGTTTTTTCAAAGGTAAAAGAGTCAGAGTCCTTAACACATTTGCCTAAAGTCTGCTGAGCTTTGCCATCTACTGCAGGCAAATCACAAATGTTGCTTTAAATAAATAGTGGTTGCTATATGTGTGATATATTAAAATTACAAACATAAAGAACAGTTCTGTAATGATATCTCATTTGTTCATTAGTCACCTGCCAAAATTCTCAGTCTATCAGTTCACTTGTAAATACACTAAGCTAAGCACATTGTGCTCATGACATCTTAAATATCAAATAGCCAATGCTGAATTCCCTCTGTAGGTATGACTTTTAGCTTTCCTAAGTTACAGTATAAATAGAACACTTGAAATACATAGCTCTTTAGTCTTTTCACATACACAAATGAATTTGCATATTCTTCCTCTCCTTCACTGCTGTAAACCATTTATTAGCCATAAGGCACCAACCATTTAGTGAAGCTGTACCACATCTTACAGATAATGCATAGGGAGACCATGGTATCACAGCGCTTAAAGAGGCTAAGGCTAGAAACAGAATTGTGAGTTCAAGGCAGCCTAGGCTACAATGTTGAGACTTACACTCCCCAAGAAGTGTATGTAAATATTTTTATTCCTCGTATTTTCCATATCATAGGTTGTCTATTAAATGGCTTATTCTGAAATAGCTATTTCAAATATTTGCTTGCCGCTCTGGTGGTTTTCTGTGATGCTCATTTTTGTAGTGACATTCCCAAGGACTGTATTACCCATATTGTGATTTGTCTTCAACTACTGGCTAGGGTCTGGGGGTTTATCTCACTAGTAGAACACACATACCCTGTGTGAGCTCATACGTTTGATACTCAACACTAGATAACAGATTCTGACCAGCTTAGTTTCCATATGGAAGGTTAGGGGATTGTGTATGGGGGCAGGGAGTTGGAGATGCCCAGTGTTTGTTTCCCAACTGCACTGCCCTCAGAAACTATAAGCTGGATGTGGAGGATCAAGCCGGTACTTAATGGGGACTGAGATGGGACAGTTATGAGTTTAAGACCCCAAAACTTGAACACACTAAACAGATTCCATTGCTGAGCTCCATCCCCAACCTGTGAGTAAACTAAGTTTTGCATGTTTCATATTGTCACAAGCTCCAATTGTGTCCCTTGCCGTGCCTTTTGAAATTGATTGGTCAGCTTGACATACTGCAAGAGGAGTGAGGAAGCTTAGCTTTGTAGACTTGCATTGTGATTAGCGAACAGTGCTACTTACTACCTTCTGTAAGGCACTGTGGTTTTGTTTTGTTTTGTTTCAATAATTTATATATTCACTTTCTACATCCAGGTAGCCCCCTCCCTCCTATCCTCATGCCACCCCCACAAGTCCCTCCCCAAATATCCCTGTCCCTTTTCTGAGAAGGGAAGCCCCTGTCTTGGGTACCCACCTGTCCTAGAACATCAAGTCCTAGCAGGACTAAGTGCTCTCCCACTGAGGCCTGACCAGTGAGTCGAGCTAGGGGAGGGGGCTCCAGCGGCAAGCAACATCAGATACAGCCCCTACTCCAGTTGTTAGGGGACCCATGAGCCCAAGCAGTGTGTTCTTTGTGACTTTCTGCTTGCACAGCAGTATTCTGGTAATTCTATTCCTTGATGAGAACTGGTGGCTGGAAAACGACAGGACTGCTACACTAATGAGCTCACAGCAACTGAGCTTTGCCTGTACAAGATCAAAGCCAGTCAACATTCCACCATGGAGGAAGAAGGGGCTCACAAAGTTACTGATGGCTGCCAGGGGGATTGAAAGTCAATTTTCTTTTAAGTATGGGGCCTCTGGAAAGTTGGCCATACCCCAGTAGATGGCCACATACATATTTGTATATGGACAGCACAAAAGGGACTTGGTGTATGTGTGTAGAAAGGGATAGGGGAGAATGTTGGAAAAGGGACGAGAAGGTGGATGTGGGAGGAGTTGGGGCTAAGAGTAAGGAATGAATTTGATCAAGATTCTGAAAGGCAGCTTCATTATCCTTACCCTACCTCAACCACCACCACCATATATATGAGTATGTATATCTGTATAAAGTCTAAGAACTGAGTGCCTTGTTCTCCTTGCCTGGCTCCTCTTCCTCTCCCACTTCTCCCTGTCCTCCATCTCTTCTCTCTTCCTTCCCCTCTCTTTTGTCTCTCTTTCCCACACACCATTCAGGATGAAAATCTACAGCATTTGATAGGAAGACTGTCGTTTAATAAAAAAAAAAGGACACGAAATTCAAAGATTAATTTTCAAGTACAGGACTTTGAAAGACATCAGGTAGGTGAAGGAACTGAGCTTAGGATTCATTCAGCTTCGTGGCAAATCATCCTACACTGGATATGGTTCTTACCACCTAGATGAAGTAATTCCCTTACACTTCAAAAATGATATACAATTCATACATGATATTACATAGTTTCTCTATGTTAGGATTTATTTGCATGATATCCTCCATGATATGTTTTTTGCAAACCATTTTTACCATCAACATTTTAATCAGAAAATTTATCCTTTTGGATACTCTTAGATACTCTATAGTTTTTCAAATTGCCATATAGGAATTCAATGATAAGAATCTACCCATTTTCATGTTTCAATTTTCTGCTTTAACAAAGAACAACAAAATAGTGGTTTTGTAAAACACATAAAGAATCCCAAAATACATTGTGTGAGATTCTCAAAGAGTTAATGAAAATATTTTTATTGGTTATTTTATTTATTTACATTTCAAATGTTATCTGCCTTCCCAGTTTCCCCTCTACAATCTCCCTGTCCCTCCCTCCCCCCTACCTCTATGAGTGTGCTCCCCCACCCTCCCCATTCCTCCCTCAGCACCCTAGTATTCCCCTATCCAGGGTCATCAAACCTCCACAAGACCACAAGGCTCCCATCCCACTGATGCCAGATAAGGCATTGCTCTGCTATGTATCCAGCTGGAGGTGTGGTTACCCCTGTGTACTATTTGGTTGGTGGTTTAGTCCCTGGGAGCTTTAGGGGTCTGGTTGTTGATATTGTTCTTCCTATGAAGGGGTTGCAAACTCCTACAGTCCTTGTCCTAACTTTCCCCTTGGGGGCTCTGTGATCTGTCCAATGTTTGGCTGTATATATCTGCATCTGTATTGGTCTGGCTCTGGCAGAGCTGAGGGGACAGGACTGGGATCCTGTCAATAAGCACTCCTTGGCATCAGCAATAGTGTCTGGGTTAGGTGTCAGCAGATGGGATGGATGATCCCTAGGTGGCGCAGTCTCTGGATGGCCTTCAGTTTCTGCTCCACTCTTTGTTCGTGAATTTCTTTTTGACAGGAGGAATTCTGGATTAATTTTTGAGGTGGGTGGGTGACCTCATCCCTCAACTAGGGGCCATGCCTATCCACTGGATATGGTCTCTACAGGTTCTGTCTCCCCTTTGCTGGGTATTTCAGCTCATGTCTCTTCCCTGTTGGGTCCTGGGAACCTCTTGGGTCCCTGGCATCTGGGACTTTCTAGTGCCTGCTCCCAGTTCCCCCTTTTCCACTGCAACACACCTCTGTTCAATTTCGTGACCCTTTGTGTTTCTCCCCCATCTCCTCCCATACTTTATCCTGCCCCCTTTTTTCCTCTGCCTCCTCTCTCCATCCAAGATCCCTCTCTCGCTCTATCGCCTGTGATTATTTTATTCTTCCTTCTGAGTAGGTCTGAAGCATCCACAGTTTGGTTTTCTCTCTCTTCTTCGTTTTCTTATGGTCTATGAGTTGTATTATGAGTATTCTGGGGTTTTTTTTTTTTCTTTTTTTTTTTTTTTTTTTTTGCCTGACTCAGGATGATATTTTCTAGTTCCATCCACTTGCCTATGGAATTGCATAAGTCAATGTTTGTGATAGCTGAGTGGCTGAGTAATATTCCATTGTGTAGATGCCATTTCTGTATCCATTCCTCTGTTGAAGGGCATCTGGGTTCTTTCCAGCTTCCTAGCTATTATAAAATAAGGCTGCATGAACATAGTGGAGCACATGTCTTTTTTTTATATGTTGGGGCATCTTTTGGGTATATGCCCAAGAGAGTGTATAGCTGGATCCTCAGGCAGTTCAACGTCCAATTTTCTGAGGAACCTCCAGACTGATTTCCAGAATGGTTGTACCAGTCTGCAACCCCACCAACAATGGAGGAGTGTTCCTCTTTCTCTGCATCCTCGCCAGCATTTGCTGTCACCTGAGTTTTTGATCTTAGCCATTCTCACTGGTGTGAGGTGAAATCTCAGGGTTGTTTTGATTTGCTTTTCCCTGATGACTAAAGATGTTGAACATTTCTTTAGGTGTTTCTCAGCCATTCAGCATTCCTCAGCTGTGAATTCTTTGTTTAGCTCTGAACCCCATTTTTTAATAGGGTTATTTGTCTCCCTGCGGTCTAACTTTTTGAGTTCTTTTGTATATTTTGGATATAAGGCCTCTATCTGTTGTAGGATTGGTAATCTTTCCCAATCTGTTGGTTGCCATTTTGTCCTAACCACAGTGTCCTTTGCCTTACAGAAGCTTTGCAGTTTTATGAGATCCCATTTGTCGATTCTTGATCTTAGAGCTTAAGCCATTGGTGTTCTGTTCAGGACATTTCCCCCTGTGCCAATGTATTTGAGGTTCTTTCCCACTTTCTCTTCTACTAGATTCATCTTATCTGGTTTTATGGAGAAGTCCTTGATCCACTTGGACTTGAGCATTGTATAAGGAGATAAGCATGGATCGATCTGCATTCTTCTACATGCTAACCACCAGTTGAACCAGCACCATTTGTTGAAAATGCTGTTTTTCCCCACTGGATGGATTTGGCTCCTTTGTCAAAGATCAAGTGACCATAGGTGTGTGGGTTCATTTCTGGGTCTTCAATTCTATTCCATTGATCTACCTGTCTGTCTCTCTACCATCACCGTGTTTTTTTTGTTTTTGTTTTTTTATCACTATTACTCTGTAGTATAGCTTGAGGTCAGGGATGGTGATTCCCCCAGAAGTTCTTTTATTGTTGAGGATACTTTTCAATATCCTGGGTGTTTTGTTATTCCAAATGAATTTGCAAATTGCTTTCTATCTCTATAAAGAATTGAGTTGGAATTTTGATGTTTATTGCATTGAATCTGTAGATTGCTTTTGGCAAGATGGTCATTTTAATATATTAATTTTGCCAATCCATGAACATGGGAGATCTTTACATATTCTGAGATCTTCTTCAATTTCTTTCTTCAGACACTTGAAGTTCTTGTTGTACAGATCTATTACTTACTTGGTTAGAGTCACAGTGAGGTATTTTATGTTAGTTGAAACTATTGTGAAGGGTGACATTTCCCTAAATTCTTTCTCATCCTATTTATCTTTGAGTAGAGAGAGGCTACTGATTTGTTTGAGTAACTTTTATACCCAGCCACTTTCCTGAAGTTGTTTATCAGCTTTAGTAGTTCTCTGGTGGAACTTTTGGGATCACTGAAGTATACTATCATATCATCTGCAAATAGTGATATTTTGACTTCTTCCTTTCCAATTTGTATCCCTTTAGTCTGCTTTTGTTGTCTGATTGCTCTGGCTAGAACTTCAAGAACTATATTGAATAAGTAGGGAGAGAGTGGTCAGCCTTGTCTAGTCCCTGATTTTAGTGGGATTGCTTCAAGTTTCTCTACATTGATTTGGATGTTGGCTACTGGTTTGCTGTATATGGCTTTTACTATGTTTAGGTATGGGCCTTGAATTTCTGATCCTTCCAAGAATTTTAACACAAAGAGGTGTTGAATTTTGTCAAATGCTTTCTCAGCATCTAATGAGCTGATCATGTGGTTTTTTTCTTTGAGTTTGTTTATATAGTGTATTATGTTGATGGATTTCCACATATTGAACATTGCATCCCTGGGATCCTGGGATGAATATTTATTGATCACAATGAATGTTCTGATATGTTCTTGAATTCAGTTTGCAAGAATTTTATTGAGTATTTTCTATCAATATTCATAGGGGAGATTGATTTGAAGTTCTCTTTGTTTGTTGGGTCTTTGTGTGGCTTAGATATTAGTGTAACTGTGGCTTTATAGAATGTATTAGGTAGTGATCCTTCTGTTTCTATTATCTTATGAAATACTTTGAGAAGTATTGGTATGAGGTCTTCTTTGAAGGTCTTATAGAATTCTGTACTAAACTCCTCTGGTCCTGGGTGGTTTTTTTTGGTTGGGAGACTTTTTTTCTATTCTTTTTTTGAGCTGGGGACCAACCTAGCGCCTTAAACGCTTGAGCAAGTGCTCTACCACTGAGGCCAAATCCCCAACCCTGGTTGGGGAGACTTTTTAATGCCTGCTTTCGATTTCCTTAGTGGTTATAGGACTGTTTTGATGATTTATCTGATCCTGATTTAACTTTGGTACTTGGTATCTGTGTAGAAAATGATCCATTTTATCTAGATTTTCCAGTTTTCTTGAGTATTAGCTTTTTTAGTAGGATCTGATAATGTTTTGAATTTCCTCAGTTTCTGTTATGTCTCCATTTACATTTCTGATTTGTGAATACTCTCTCTGTGCCCTCTGGTTAGTATGGCTAAGGGTTTATCTACCTTGTTGATTTTCTCAAAGAACCAGCTCCTAGTTTTGTTGATTCTGTCTATAGTTCTTTTTGTTTCTATTTGTTTGATTTCAGCCCTGAGTTTGATTATTTTCTGCCATCTACTCCTCATGTTCTAGAGCTTTCAGGTGTGCTGTCAAGCTGCTAATGTATGCTCTCTCCTGTTTCTTTTTGCAGGCACTCAGAGCTATGAGTTTTCCACTTAGCACTTCTTTCATTGCGTCCCATAAGTTAGTACCTTCATTTTCTTTAAATTCTTTATTTATTTCTTCCTTGATCAAGTTATCATTGAATAGAGTATTGTTCAGCTTCCATGTGTATGTTGGCTTTCTGTTGGTGGTTGTTGTTGTTGTTGTTGTTGTTGTTGTTGAAGACCAGCCTTAGTCCATGGTGATCTGATAGGATGCATGGGATTGTGTCAATCTTCTTGTATCTGCTGAAGCTTGATTTGTGTCTGATTAATATGGTCAATTTTGGAGAAGGTGCTATGAGGTATTATCTTTGTCACTGATACGTGTTTCCTGTATGCAGCAAAGTGCTGGGTCCTCTTTACGTATCCAGTCTGTTAGTCTATGTCTTATTATTGGGGAATTGAGTCCATTGATATTAAGAGATATTAAGCACCAAAGATAGTTGCTTCCTGTCATTTTTTTTTTGTTAGAGGTGGAATTATGCTTGGGATTGTTGTGAGATTAGTTTCTTCTTGCCTTTTCTTGGGTGTAGTTTCCCTCCTTGTGTTGGAGTTTTCCTTCTGTTATCCTCTGTGGGGATGCATTTGTGGAAAGATACTGTGTAAATTTGGTTTTGTCATCGTATATCTTGGTTTCTCCATCTATGTTAATTGAGAGTTTTGCTGGATATAGTAACTTGTGCTGGCACTTGTGTTCCTTAGGGTCTGTATGACATCTATTCAGGATCATCTGGCTTTATAGTCTCTGGTGAGAAGTCTGGTGTAATTTTGATAAGTCTGCCTTTATATGTTACCTGACATTTTTCTTTTATTGCTTTTAATATTCTTTCTTTGTTTTGTGCACTTGGTGTTTTGATTATTATGTGACAGGAGGAATTTCTTTTCTGGTCCCATCTGTTGGTGTTCTGTAGGCTTCTGATATGTTTATGGGCATTTCTTTCTGTCGAATAGGGAAGTTTTCTTCTATAATTTTGTTGACAATATTAGCTATCCATTTGAGTTGGAAATCTTCACTCTCTTCTATACATATTATTCTTAAATTCAGTCTTCATTGTGTCCTGTATTTCTTGAATGTTTTGAGTTAGGACCTTTTAGCTTTTTGTATTTTCTTTGACTATTGTGTCAGTGTGTTCTAGGGTATCTTATGCACCTGAGATTCTCTCTTCGATCTCCTTTATTCTGTCGTTGATGCTTCCATTTGTGACTCCTGATATCTTTCCTAGATTTTCAATCTCCAGGGTTTTCTTCCTTTGTGTTTTCTTTAATATTTCTATTTCCATTTTTAGATCCTGGACGATTTTGTTCAATTCCTTTACCTTTTTTATTGTGTTTTCCTGTATTTCTTTTGGAGATTTACTTGTTTCCTCTTTAAGGCCTTCTACTTGTTTACCTGTGTTCTCCTGAATTTCTTTGAGTTATTTATGTCCTTAAATTCCTCTATCATATTCATGATATGGGATTTTAGTTCTGATTCTTGCTTTTCAGGTGTGTTAGGGTATCTAGGGCTTGGTGTGGTGGGAGAACTGAGTTCTGATGTTGTTAAGTAGCCTTGGTTTCTGTTGCTTATGTTCTTGTGCTTGCTTCTTGCCATCTGGTTATCTCTAATGCTATTTGCCCTTGCTATCTCTGACAGGAGGAGCCTGTCCCTCCTATGATCCTGGTTGTGTCAGAACTCCTTGGAGTCCAGCTCTCTCTGGGATCCTGTGATTCTAGCATCCTGTGATCCTGAAATCCTGGTGTCCAAGCTCCTGGAAGTCAAGCTTTCTCTGGGTGTTAGAAGAGTGGGTGGGCAATTAGACAAGATGGATGAAGCAAAGAAGTGCAGAAGTGTAGATCGCTCCTGAGAGACACAGCCAGAATACAGCAAATACAGAGGCGAATGCCAGCAGCAATCCACTGAACTGAGAATAGGACCCCCGTTGAAGGAATCAGAGAAAGAACTGGAAGGTCTCTAAGGGGCTCGAGACCCCATATGTACAACAATGCCAAGCAACCAGAGCTTCCAGGGACTAAGCCACTACCTAAAGACTATACATGGACTGACCCTGGACTCTGACCTCATAGGTAGGAATGAATATCCTAGTAAGAGCACCAGTGGAAGGGGAAGCCCTGGGTCCTGCTAAGACTGAACCCCCAGTGAATAGACTGTTGGGGGGAGGCGGCAATGGGGGGGGGAGGGTGGGGAGGGGAACACCCATAAGGGGGGGGAAGGGATGTTGCCGAAACCGGAAAGGGAATAACACTTTCAAATGTATATAAGAAAGGTTCAAGTTAATAAAAAAAAAAAAGGGGGATGCTGGAAAAGGAAAGGAGAAGACTCCATAATCACTCTTTAACTAGAAAAGTATCAGAGACTGCTTCCCCAATACTCTTTATCTTATCGTCGCTGTGAGACCCTGATGTTTCTGTCTGAGTGATATATAATAATGGGATAATTGTCTATCCCATGCCAAATTTCCAAAGTCCTGAATCACAAAACTTATCAATTCAGAAAAGGAGAGCAAGATAGAATAATTGGTGTGTTTGTCTTATAACAAGGGATAGATTAAGAAGTGTGTGATGGGAGGAAATATAGGGACAAAGATTGGAGCAGGAACTGAAGCAAAGGTCATCCAGAGACTGCCCCACCTGGGGATCCATCCCACATGCAGCCAGCAAACCCAGTCACTATTGCTAATGCCAAGATGTGCTGGAACCAGGTATGGGTATCTCCTGAGAGGCTGTGCCTGAGCCCTGTAGATACAGATGAGGATGTTTGCAGCTAACTATTGGAATGATCAAGGGGACTCCAATGTCGGAGTTAAAGAAAAGACTGAAGGAGCTGAAGGGGTTTGCAACACCACAAACAAAACAAAACAAACAAAAAAAAAAAAAAAGAAGAGGGTGGGAGCCAGAGCCCTGGGTCTACACTAGAGACAGGTGCAAGCCAGAAGGGATCCATGCCTCTAACTGGGCAGGGATTCCTGCTTCCTTGGTTCCTGTGGGGGACCCAGTTATGCTTGGTGTTGGGGAAGATGTTATGGCCTCAGCTGTGATCTTGAGTGTGTCGGAGCTGCAGTGATCCTGGCAGTGTCCAATCTCCTTGGAGTCGAGCTTCTGTGATCCTATGATCCAGGGAGTGTCAGAGCACCTGTGATCCTGGGCATGTTAGAGCCTAGGGGGTTCTAACATGGTTAGACCTGGGGGTCGAGCTTCCTCTGGCTGTTGTAGGAGTGGGTGCACAGCCAGGGCCCCAAGTCTGCTCTGGGTGCAGGTTCAAACCGGAAGGTAATGAAAATACTTTAAGAACAGAACTGATGAATGTCCATGGTGCCTCAGACTCGATATCTCAGCACTCAGGAGAGGATCTTAAGTTTTTACCCAGCAAATAGTTGGGCATATGGATATGCAAGCATGGTGTGTTAGTACACACCTCTATGAGATTAATAACATAATAAGCTGAGTATGGAGTAGCTACTCAGGAGGCTAGGCAGGACCAGATTGTAAGGCCAGCCTATGCATTACCAAGAACTGTCTCTGGAAAACAAACCTTTCCGACATCTCATCTACAGCCATTTCTACATAGTTTTTCTTTTTTTTTTTTTCTCAGAGCTGGGGACCGAACCCAGGGCCTTGCACTTGCTAGGCAAGCTCTCTACCACTGAGCTAAATCCCCAACCCTACAGCCATTTCTAAATCCCATTACTTAGTTCTGTTTTCTTTTAAGGCAACAGTAATGCTACATTATTCTGGTGCATGGTTTAGGAAATAAATATCTCAAGGTATTGAAGAGGAGGAAACAGCATACTGCCCTACATAGACTATTTGACAATGAATTAAATGGTATCATGGCAAAGACAGAATTGAGGTCATTTCACCTTTTCTTCTCAAGTTCCACTATCACAATTAATAAAAACATTTTTTCAGGGTTGAAAATGGGGAAGAGTGCCCCTGGGGATGAGAAATGTCAGGGAACAGATGGGAATATATTGAGACAATTATCTGCCAGTGCCAGCCAAACCCTTGTTCTGCCCATCAATGAAGTCCATGCAAAGGGGTTCCGTGAGAGTCCACAACAGGGCTCAGGACAAGCTCAGCCCTGAGCAGCAGGCCAATGAAATGATGTGAGAGCTGGACAAAAAGCAGATTGCAGCATTCGCTTTCTTGCTCATTTGGCAGAAGCACTTACTAAAAAGAGAGGCACTTAGGAAAACTTGTTTCCCAACTTGTTGAGCCTCATAAGGCACCAGGTCATTGTAAGCTTCCACCATGAACACAGACAGAAAACCTGCCTGACCTGCTTGAGTATCCCAAAGCACTCCCTGCTTTGCTGCTTCTAGAGAGGCAAAAGAAACAAGCCTAGCGCTCAGCAAAACAATGGAACTCCCAGTCTTTCTAATAATCAAATAATTTCCAACCAAGAAAAGTAAAACTATAGAAGAGTAAAACTCTTTTCATTTTTGTTAGTCATTAAAGGATATGACCAGTGTGACCCATGTGGCATTTTAAATTTTTTTTCTTTGTCAGAGTCTCATGTAGACCACACTGCTCTAGGACTTACTATATAGCTCCAGATGACCTCGAACCCTTGATTCTCTTGCTTTAGATGCCCTGGGACTGAACTTTCAGATGTTCATCCCACACCATGTATGCAATCCTAAGGCATGGAATCCAGGACATATTTCATGCTTGACAAGCACTCTACCACTGAACTGCACTCCTAGCACTTCTAAAAACTGTTAGTCAGCAAACATGGGGGTGGGGTGGGGACAGAGAATAAAGTTTCTTAAATAGGAGTCTTTATTCCAAACAACTTGAGTCAATATTGTATTCCTCAAAAAGGAAAAATCAGATCAGGAAAGGGTAGCATTCAAACAAAAGTGATTTTTTTTTACTAGCTTAAACAATGCAAGTACATAAGAAGTGAAGCAATGTAAAAACCAGACTAAATGGATAAAGAAATGAGGAGCTGACATATGAGAAACAAAATTGTAGGACTTGGGAGATTGCTCAGTGGCTAAACTTGGACCTTAGTTTGGATGCCCAGCAACCATTTAGGAAGCCTGGTATGACAGCACTAACTGTAACCCCATTTCTGGGGACAGAAACAGGCAAATGCCAGAGGACTAGCCAGACAGTCTAACTGAAATGGTTACCAGGCACTATGAGAGCCTCTTTGTCTCAAAAAATAAGTTGTAGAGCAGTTAAAGAAAACATCCTGACATCAATCTCTGTCCTCCATCTCCCCGTCTCCCTCCTCCCTCCCTCCCCCTCCTCCTCCCTCCCTCCCCTCCCTCTCTCTCTCTCTCTCTCTCTCTCTCTCTCTCTCTCTCTCTCACACACACACACACACACACACACACACACACACACACACACCTCTATTTCCAGGAAATTAAATAAGGAGTACCAGAAGGAACAGAGAAACATGCAATTCAGAAACACAAATATACAAGTAGCCCTGAAATAACAAGGTCTCAGTCAATGAGAGGATGTATATATGACAGAGCTCAAATAAAATAATGGAGCAGCTGAAATACTTTATGATTTGGTAGGCATTATCATAGCACAATATACTTTCCACATATTTGTGTTGATAGCAAATGTAAACATCTGTGGGGGGGGGCTGGAGAGATGGCTCAGTGGTTAAGAGCACTGACTGCTCTTCCAGAAGTCATGAGTTCAAATCCCAGCAACCATGTGGTGGCTCACAACCATCTATAATGAGATCTGATGCCCTGTTCTTGTGATGTTTGGAGATAGTTACAGTGTACTCATATAAATAAAATAAATCTTAAAAAAATCTGTGGGACTGCTCCTCTAAAAATAAAACAATGCAGTTATTTACAGTTCATATTTGATAATGAAAATAAAGTCCTGTGTTACCCATTATTTACTAAGCTGTATTTTGGATCATAATTTTAGAAGTACTCCCACCTATTAAAATGTATCTAAAGTAGCATGCTGTATTAGGCCTTCAGTGCTTTCATTCATGATATCTAATGCATTTCTTGATTGCATTACAGTTTGTATTTGTAGTCTCTATACTATTTATAATAGTGAAATTTCCTAACACATTTCTTTGAATATATCCATCTATAAGGATATCTGACTAAGAAAACTGAGGCCATGGAGGCTGAGCAAACATTTCCCACAAAACTAGACAATAAGAGTGACACCAGAGACTTTAAACTTATGAAATACTCAAACACACACCTCAAATTTTGAGATGCAAACATAAACTAAATTGTGAATATTATGAACATTCTTAATAAATTTTCATGTGATAAAACTTTTGTACTTCTAGCAAACTATTTTTTTTTATCTTTATTAACAAGTATTTTTTTGTTTACATTTCAAATGTTAGTCCCTTTCCCGGTTTCTGAGCCAACATCCCCCTAACCCTCCCTCTCCCCTTCTTTATGGGTGTTTCCCTCCCCATCCTCCCCCATTACCACCCTCACCCCAACAATCACGTTCTCTGGGGCTTCAGTCTTGACAGGACCAAGGGCTTCCCCTTCCACTGGTGCTCTTACTAGGCTATTCATTGCTACCTATGAGGTTGGAGCCTAGGTCAGTCCATGTATAGTCTTTGGTAGTGGCTTGGTCCTGGAAGCTCTGGTTGCTTGGCATTGTTGTTCATATGGGTCTCAAGCCCTACAAGCTCTTCCAGTTCTTTCTCTGATTCTTTCAACTGGGGTCCTAGTCTCAGTTCAGTGGTTTGCTGCTGGCATTTGCCTCTGTATTTGCTGTATTCTGGCTGTGTCTCTCAGGAGCGATCTACATTCAGCTCCTGTCGGCCTGCATTTCTTTGCTTCATCCATCTTGTCTACTTGAGTGGCTGTATATGTATGGGCCACATGTGGGGCAGGCTCTGAATGGGTGTTCCTTCTGCCTCTGTTTTAAACTTCATAGCAACTATTTTAAAGGAATTTATTCTTCAGATTATAATTCCATCATTTCCCCTGCCATTTCCCGTCTCAAAACTCTCCCATAGAATTCTTATTGTTCTTCAAATTCCTGATCTCTTTTTAATCATTAATTGTTTTTATGCACATATGCCTGTAGGGGTGTGTGTGTTTGTGTGTGTGTGTGTGTGTGTGTGTGTGTGTGTGTGTGTGTGTGTGTATACGCTACTCAGTAGGTATAATGTTGCTTCTATTTATGTTTTCAGGGAATGTGGTATTTTGAATATGAGTGGCCCAGAGAGTGGTACTATTAGGAGGTGTGACCTTGTAGTCGTAAGTGTAGCCTTGTTGGAGGAAGTACATCACTGTGGGGGTTGGCTTTGAGACCCTCTTACTAGCCATGTGGGAGACAGCCTTCTCCTTTGTACTTCAGAACAAGATGTAGAAGTCCCAGCTCCATGTCTGCCTGCACACTGCCGTGCTTCTTGCTTCGATGGTAATGGACTGAACCTCTGAACCTGTAAGCCAGCCCCAATTAAATGTCATACTTATAAAGAGTTGCCTTGGTCACTGTGTCTCTTCACATCAATGGAAGCCCTAACTAATGCAGGGAGCAATTATTTTTAAATGTCTATTGTTTACCAAAAAATAATTTCTGAAATGAAATTATATGTTACATTTTTTTCTGATTGTAAGGTATTCGATATAAACTCACTAAAATAAAAAATAAATAGGTAAATAAATAAATGAATAAACCCACCCCAAAACCTACAGATCTCTTAAAAATGCTTAATTCAAACATAAAGTAAAGTGAAAAAGTCATTTTGCTCAGGCACACCCACAAAGACTTTAATAAATGCAGCATCTCAAACTACAAAGAAAACTTTCTACTGTCAGAAAACAGGGCCTATCAACACCAAGCCATAGAGTTAGTCCAGAGACTGCAAATGTTGCATTCTTTCTAGGTACATAAAAACTCTCCACATCCGTAGCAAACTAAGTTGTACAAATAAATAATTCAGAACTAAAGCTGATGTCTCTTGTGAGAGATACAGTCCCACTCATGATGTGTCTTTTCGAATTGGTGTCTGGTGGCAGTCGGGAAAGCACAGCTCAGTATGCTAAGCAAACACCGTACAATACAGCCAGAGTCAAGAAGACAGTGACTTCCACATGAATGAAACACATCTCTGAACTGGTTTGTTACACACTAGGTAGCCAGACTAGCTTCAAACTCACAATCCTCCCACTCCGCTCTCCCAACTGAAGTATTTTCTTTGAATCAATACTTAGTAGTCAGATGGTATGCTGATATGGTTGTTATATTTTTAATTTGTTATGGAACTGCTGTATTGTTTTCCACTATGCCTCTACTTACATTCCTACCAACACTGTGCAGGCCTTTCTTTTTTCCACATTCCCTAAAGTCAGAAAGAAAGACAGCTGCCTTCATCAATGCCATTCAACATGGAACAGATAATGCCAGCTGAAACAATTGAGAAATGAAAAGTACTCATATTGGAAAAAGAGGGAAACTACCTTGGATCGGGTCCAAGACAACAGAGGAAAATGATCCAGCAACTGACTTTCTGCAGGAAAAACAAAATATGTGAACAGCTGAATGAACCAAGCTGCCATCCCAAGAACTAAGAAAATGTGTAGTACTCGCTTTTCTATACTCTAGTAAGAAAAGCTGCAGTGAAGAAAACAAACAGCAAAGATGTTCCTCATCCACCCCTTCCCCAACTCCAAGCTATTCCTTATACAGAACGGTGCCTTCTTTTTGGAGAAGGTGCAGGGATTAAATACATACCTTAGATAGGAAAACCAATACCAGGCTGTCTGTGGTGGAACTTCACACTAGACCATCCACTAGGGTCAGTTCCTGAACCCCTGGATTCTCCTTAGACAGTCAAGGGTCTGCTAAAATCACTACTCTTTTCAAGCTCAGGCAGTAGAATAGAGACTGAGAATCTGCTGTCAAATGATACCAAAGACTGAACTCAGGAATTTGCCTTAGAGCTCAATTATGAGTCTTCTGCAGTAAGGACCAGCAACAGACTAGGCCCAAACACATGCTCATGTGACCTGTATGTGCACCAGGCAGAAATATGTATTATAATAGAATGGCTCCTTGTTTTAGCATGCACCATTGCCATTGGAGCTATACAGATGTAGAAGCCTGGGAATATTACCAGCAAGAAGAGACCTGGGCCTAGGCCAATGACTAAGGATGAGGCATCTGGGCCTATCTTGGATTGAGATGCAGGCCTACAGAGATGAACTACACTTTATGAACACTAGACCATGTTGAATGACATATCAATTACAGATTTGGAGCTAATCTAGACTTGGTGCATCCTCTGGTACTGAAAGAACAACACAGACACAGCTAGTATGAGATGAATTTGGTCTTAGGGTGCCATCTAGTGCTCACAAGGAAATGTCCCTCTACTCAGAGAAAATGAGCTCAATGCTTAGAATTTCTAGAAGGACAGATACAAAGCCTTATTACAAAAACTGGAATAAATGTTGACTTGATCATGGTGCAGATGATGGTATATGCCGATAAGCATCAAGCTTTCAATAACTCAGTGGAAATTATGTACAAAATAAGGCACCAGAAACTGATTATATAATGACCAACATCTGCCAGATCAAGATAGCTTTTTAAAGAAAGCTCAATGAGAGAGAGAGAGAGAGAGAGAGACAGAGAGAGAGAGAGAGACAGAGAGAGACAGAGAGACAGAGAGAGACAGAGAGACAGAGACAGAGAGCTGACTGTCATAGTGGTTCAGTTTTTATTAACATACAATTACATCATTTCTTTGTTCCCTCCAAAACCTCTCATATCTTCCCTCAATCTTTTCTACACAACCTTTGCTCCATCTCATATTCTTAGCCTCTTCTTTTTATTAGTAGCACACACACACACACACACACACACACACACACACACACACACACACACACACACACACACACTTGCCCAGGTAGAATCACTAGTCTTCTGAATCCTAACTTATAGGTACTGGATGTTGTGGATGGCAGTGTTTGAACTCACAGTGGTTATGACGACTTGCATAAGATCCAATCAAGCTCAAGCAAGACAAAATTTCAGCATTGAGAAGGGAGGTTATTCAAATCCTGTGGGGAAGAGAGCTGAACACCCAAAGTGCAAACATACTGAGACCACAGGACAGATTGCCACTTCTGCACCTCCACCCACATCCATGGTCCAAGAGAAAACTGCACAGTGCCTGGACACAGGAATATAAGGAACAGTCACCGCGGGTGCCTGCAGTTCTGGTCTGTGCCCAGGACTGAACTGAACCGGAAAAACAGCTCCCTACACCCAAATCCCTTGGGGGAGAGAGCTGGACCCTCAGAAGTGCAGACACTCCTGAGAAATCAGAGACTATCCTCTGCCCACATTCCTGACCCAAAAGGGTGCCACCTGTGTCCCCTGGATGCAAGGACCTAGGAGCAGTCAGAGGCAGGACCCTTCTGATTCCTGCCTGTGCCCAGAGCTGAAAGATAGTCTCCAGGACGCCTACACACCTGAGCTCAGAGCACCTGTTCCAAGAAAAGGCTGAAAGAAACAGGAAAACAGTTCTAACAGGAGTGCTGGCACAGAGGCCTACAGGAGGGTCAAGTCACTCTCAGAAACAGCAAGACAAGCAAACACCAGAGACAACCTGATGGTGAGAGGCAAGCGTGGGAACCTAAGCAACAGGAACCAAAACTACCTGGCATCATAAGAGCCCAGTTCCCCCACCAATACTGGATATCTAAACGTACCAGATAAGCAAGATTTAGATTAAAATAACATTTTATGATAATGATGGAGGACTTTAAAAGGACATAAATAACTCCTTAAAAAATGCAGGACAACACAAATAAACAAGTAAGAAGCCCTTAAGAGGCACAAAAAATCATAAAAGATTGGAAAACACAAGCAAACAGGTGAAGAATTAACCAAAAGCCATTCAGGATTTAAAAAACGAAAATAGAAACAATAAAAGCTTTTGAAGGGTGATAAAAACCTAAGGAATAGACCAGGGTCATAGATAAAAGCTACACCAACAGAATACAAGAGATAGACGAGAGAATCTCAGGGGCAGAAGATACCATAGAAAACATCAACACAACCATCAAAGATAATGGAAAATGCAAAAAGCTCCTAGCCCAAAACATCCAGGAAATTGAGAACACAATGAGAAGATCAAACCTAAGGATAATAGGTATAGAAGACAGTGAAGACTCACAACTTAAAGGGCCAGTAAATATCTTCAACAAAATTATAGAAGAAAACTTCCCTAACCTAAAGAAAGTCATGCCCATAAACATACAAGAAGCCTACAGAACTCCAAATAGATTGGACAGGAAGAGAAATTCCTCTTGTCACATAATAGTTAAAAGATCAAATGCGCAAAAAGGGAAGAATATTAAAAGCAGTAAGGAAAAAATGTCAAGTAACACATAAAGGCAGACCTATCAGAATTACACCAGACTTCTCACCAGAGCCTATAAAAGCCAGAATATCCTGGGCACATGTCATACAGACCAGAAGAGAACACAAATGCTAGCCCAGGCTACTATATCCAGCAAAACTCTCAATTAACATAGATGGAGAAACTAATATATTCAAAGGCAAAACCAAATTTACACAATATCTTTCTACAAATCCAGTCCTACAAAGGATAATAGATGGAAAACTCCAGCACAAGGAGAGAAGATATGCTGTACAGAAAGCAAGAAGATTATCTCCTTGCAATAAACTAAAAAAGAGACACACAAATATAATTCCACCTTTAACAACAAAAAGAACAGAAAACGCCAGTCACTATTACTTAATCTCTCTTAGCATCAATGGACTCAATTCCCCAATAAAAAACAGAGACTAACAGACTGGATATGTAAAGAGGACCCAGCATTTTGCTGCATGCAGGAAACACACCTCAGAGACAAAGATGGACACTACCTCAGAGTAAATGGCTCCAACTGTATATATAGCAGAGAATAGCTTTTTGGGGGGCACCAGAGGAACGGGAAGCCCTTAGTCCTGCCAAGGTTGGACCCCAGTGCAGGGGGAATGTCAGTGGGTGGAATCTAAGTGGGCTGCCTTGGTGGGGACACCAATATGGGGAGGGAGGGATGGAGTCTATGGACAGAAAACTGGGGAAGAAAAGGAATGACATTGAGATGTAAATAAAAAGAAATATATCTAATAAAAAACACAAAAAAGAAGGAAAAAAAAGAGGGAGGTTATTGTCAGTAGCAAAAGGGTATGTGTACACTGTATGTTGATTGATGTACTAGACAGAAAATATTATTAATATATTAAGAAAATCCTGCAGCATGACACCAGGTGCATGATATCACTCCTTAGCGACATTATAGAGAATCCTAAAGAATCAGGAGTGCAGCTTAGATGTGGAATGCTTATAGCATGGACAAGGCCATGGGTTGGATTTACAGCATCAAAGGGAGAAAAGTCAAACATAGACACTACTGAGTGTGGTGATTATTGTGGGCTAAGGGAATGAGGAAATAAAAAACTGACGGTTGAATGGTGCCAAGTATCATGAGATGTGCATGAGGTTGGTAGTCACTGTAATTTATAGCTCACAATTCTCCTATAAACAAAACTTAAGAGATGAGAAGCCTGTGGATAAGATGGATATATTAATGGCCTTGATGGTAATGATGATTTTACAAGTGCGTGTTCATTCCTAAAGTCTCATCAAGATTACATATACATAGCTGTTTAGATATCAATTACATGTCACCAAAGTGGTTTACAAAGTAAGATTCTAGAAAACTTAGTTCTGGAGGCCACTCCAACCAGGGAAACGGGTAGGCTAACTACATATCTTCGCATCTCCGTCAACTCCTCCAAATCTAATCCCCTACACTCATCCATAACTCTATAGTAGACTTTCTGTTGTGCCTTCTGCCTCTGTTCCTAGAAGACTAAGCAGAATCAAGTAGAACACCCTTGGGTGGAATTCCTCAGCCCACCAAGTTCATTTCCATCACATAACCAGAAATTTATATTACCTGGAACTCCCTGTGACAGCATGTATCAGAATCCCAAAACAATTTCCTATCAGGAAATACATAGTTTTAACACTCTCCGGAGAAATGCAGAGGACATTATAAACCAAGGAACAAAGCACCCAGCCAACAGAGACAAGAACAGATATATCAGCATCAAGAATTATAATCTCCCCAATGCCAGATGCCTAGTGTCAGTATAAAAACACAATCAATAACAGCCAGAAATATATGTGTCCACTAGAGATCAGCAACACTACAACAGTAGACCCTGAGAATTGCAACATAGCTGAAGCACAAGATAAAGATCTTAAATAGCCTTTATGAATATGATAGAGGTCTTTAAAGAGGAAATGAATAAACCCCTTAAAGAAATCTATAAAAACAAACATGGGAGGGAATGGATAAAATGGCTCTTGACAATAAAGTGGAAATAGAATCACTTAAAGTAAGCCCAAACTGAAGGAAATTTGGAATTGAAAGATTTAGGAATTTAAACATAAATCTCAGAGGAAGCCTTACTAACAGAATACAAGAGATGAAAGGGAGAATTTCAGGCATTGAAGACACATTAGAAAAAAAAATGAATATCTTGATCAAAGAAAATGTTAAATCTATAAAAAATGCATACTGACAAAGAATATCCAGGGAATTTGGGACACTATAAAAAAGATCAAATATAGGAATAATAGGAATAGAGGAAGAAGAAATCCAGGTCAGTGGCACAGAAAATGTACCAACAAAAACAGAAAAGTTTAAACCTAAACAAGGAGATAACTATCCAAATTGCTAAGAAATGTATAAACAAATGTATAAACTTCAACTAAGTAGACCAAAAGTCCTGTTGGTAAATAATGATAGAAAACAGTAAATGTAAAGAACAAAAGAATTTTAAAAGTTGCAAGAAGAAAAGCAAATAACATATAAAAACAGACCTAATAAATTTTATTTGTGGAAGATCTTAGTCCCCCCAATTTTAATGGGAACTAAAATGCAAAAGAGCCCTGGACAGATGTATTTGCAGATTCTAAAGACCATAAATGTCAACCCAGACTAAGATAGCCAGTAAAATCTTTTTTAAATCTAAATAGATGAAAAAATAGAATGATGCCATCCTTAACCAAAATTTAACCAAAATCTATCCGCAACTCCAGTCCTGCAGAATGTGCTAGGAGGAAAACTAACCTATAGCGATAACTACACTCAAGAAAACAAAGAATAAATAACCCTAGGCTGTGCGCACGCACACACACACACACACACACACACACACACACACACACACACACCACCACCTCCACCACCACCACCACCTACAACAACAACAACAACAAAATGACAGGAAACAACAACCTCTGCAAAGTGATATGTCTCAACAAAAAATGTCCCCTCACAAACATAGGGCACAAGAGCGGATCTGGAAAACAAAGTTTACCAACAGCTATGAAGCGACTTTAACATCGAGGATAGACCACCTCTGGATAAAAGGATGGAAAAATATAACCCAAGCAAATGGACCTAAGAAGCAAGCCGGTATAGACATTTTAATACGTGACAGAACAGATGCAAGCTAAAACAAATCAAAAGAGATTCGAAGGACAATGCGTACTCAAAAGGAAAATAAACAAAGAGGACAGTGACATTTTAACATCTGTGCGCAATCACAAGGACATCAGATTTCAAAAAAAACATTACTACAGCTTAAGATCATATTGACCTTTTTTGACAGTGGGAACTTCAATACCCACTCTCCCAAATGAACAGCCATCCAGACAAGCACTAAACAGAGAAATCTTGAAGCTAACTAAAGTTATAAACCAATGAACTTAGCAGATATTTATAGACTATTTCACCCAAATAGGCCTTTCACAATATCTTCGAATAATATTTCAGTGTAGGTAATTCTAACAAGCAGATGGAAGACTTGTATGATAAAAAAAAAACTTAAAGTCTGTGAAAAAAGAAATTGAAAAAGATAACAGAAGATGGAAGGATAGCCCCTAAAAGGCCATCCTGCTGAAAGCCATCTACAGATTCAATGCAATCCCCATTAAAATTCCAACACAGTTTTTCATAGATTTGAAAGAAAATGTCTTAGTTTCAGATAGAAGCACATACATATCTCTCTCTCTCTCTCTCTCTCTCTCTCTCTCTCTCTCTCTCTCTCTCTCTCTCTCTCTCTCTCTACTCTCTTCTCTCTCTTGCACACACACACACACACAAGACAGGTAAAACAGCCTGAATAATGAACTTTACTAGGTGTACCAGTTTAGGATTGTGCTACAAACAATAGCAAACTAGTGAAATTCCCACTGATGGCAGCTTGAACACATTCGTGGAATTGATTAAGACTAAATGACACACTGGGGTGATAGTACACTGAGACACTCAGAGTCTTTAATAAATGGTATTGATCTAAACACAGACCTGTTTGTGGAACAGTCAACATGCAGTGCAGTTTAAACTCAACTCAGTGGATCAAGATCAAACACCAGTAACAAGAAAGCAGCCTGGCTGAGGCAGCTTTGAATTCATTGGGATAGAAAGACTTTCTGAACTTTTCAGTGTTACTTTGAAACTAAAACAACAATTTAATAAGTGAGACTTGCAGGAACCTGACCTCTGCATGACAAAGGACATGTGACCTTCTGAAAGAAACTGCCTTCCAATAATGTGTTTAAATATATAGTGTTTTGTTGATGTATTTCATTTCAAATATTGTTTCTATCTGAATTCATATTTATCACCTCTCCTTGCAAGAATTGTTCCTCATACTCATTTCCTACCACTTGAGTTTGACATGGCATGGGACAAAGAGGCTTCTCTCATTGTTCCCAAGTGTCTCTTTACATGCAGCTGGAACCATATCACTCTTTGATGGTGAAGGCCTGGAGCTCCAGTTTGTTGTCTCTCCTTCCTGATTTTGTTCTAGCTCCTTCAGTATTTCTCTAATTCAAGTCCATTCTTAGTTCAACGTTCTAATTCCATTCCTATATTTGTCCATGTATCTGGCCCATTTAAGTCCAGCTATATTAGGCTCACAATAAACAGCACTTGCTGTTCATAGTGCCCTCTAGTGTTCATTCATTCATTAAGTATATAGACATGTCTGGGTGGGGGCAGACTCTGAATATGCATTACTGATCTCTGTCTAAACTTTGTCTCCATGTCCCTCCTATGAATATTTGTTACCAACACAGAGACTGAAACATCTGCCTTTGGTGGTTGTGAGCTTCATGTGGTCTGTGGTTTATCTTGGGCCAATTAAGAGCTTTTGGGCTAAAATCACTTTATCCAGTGAGTGCATGCCATAGCCAATTTCGTTGGTGCAGTTACCACACTGGGATATTTCTAGTTCAATCATTGCCTGAATTTCATAAAAGTCATTGTTTTTTGATAAGCGGTATGTTGTTGTGCGTGCCATTTTCTGTATCCATTCCTCTGTTGAAGGCATCTGGGTTCTTCCAGCTTCATTATTATAATAAGGCTGCCTATGGAACATAGTGAGCATGTGTCTTTTTTATATGTTGGGGCATCACTGGTATATATGCCTTTAGAGGGCATAAGTTAGATCCTCAGGTAGTGCAATGTCCAATTTTCTGATACCCCAGACTGGATTTCCAGAATGGTGTACCTGTCTGCATCCCACCAACAATGGGAAGCATTCCTTTCTCCACATCCTCTGTCTACTGTCACCTGCCAGTGTTTTTGATCTTGCCATTCCACTGATGTGAGGGGAATTCCAGGGTTGAATTTTTATTTTTTTCCTAACTTTCAAAGTAGGGTGGAAGTTCTTTTTTTTTTCAAACTCTGGATTTTTATGTCTCATTTTATTTTTTTTGTTAACTTGAATATTTTACATACATTTCGATAGTATTTTATCTATTTCCTGTTTCCGAAAACATCCCCTTCTATTTTATATGATTTTTTGTCCCTTTGTCCCTTTTGCTGTCCTTCCCCAGCGTTAGTTAACTGGGGCCTTCTCTAGCAGGACCCAGGGCTTCCTTCCACTTTTTACTTGGATGTCAAGTCCAGGTCTCCATGTATAGTCTTTAGGTCAGTTCTGAGTTTTTCCCTTTTAGTTCTTTTTTTTTTTTTTTTTTTAGGTCTCAAGATTAATTTGGTGTATTTCTAGACATCTGCAAAATAAATCTAACCCATAGGTTTTTCTCTTGTGTTTCCATTATTTATAGATTAGATCTTCATATCTAATTTATTCAGTTCCAAGAACTCTTTAATTTCTTACCCTTTTGTGACAGTTATGAACAGTAGAGCATTTCCTTCCATGTGTGTAATAGGCGTTCTTCTCTTGTGTGTTATTGAAGACTGGCTGTACACTTAGGTAATTGTTAGGACATGAGATTATTCCATCCTTCTGCATCTGTTAAGAGCCCTGTTTTACTGACCAGCATGTTGATTTTGGAGAAAGTATCTTGAGGTGGTGAGGAAGAAGGTATATCCTTTTTGTTTGAATAGAATGTTCTGGCCTCATTGATCCATTTGGTTCATGATTTCTCTAAGCAGTCTATGTCTCTGAGTTTTTTTTTCTGTTTCCATGATCTGTCCATTGATGAGGTGAAGTGTTGAAATCTTTCCAATCTATTATCGTGTTTAGTTCCCAACTGTGTGTCTTATGAACTTTTGCAGTTTTATGAGATCCCCTGTGGTGAAGAAACTTGATCACACGCATGCAGGTTTTTTTCAGGAAGTTTTCCCAGTGACCCTGTGTTCGAAATTCTTCCCACTTCTTCAATCCCTGAGGACTTGTTAGCATAGTCACATCCACTTGGACTTAAGCTTTTAATACAGGTCATAAGCATGTATTCAATCTGTCCCTGCAATAAATGCTGTTGATCAGTTGAACCATCTTCTTTGCCCTGCAATGAATTCTTCCTTTAGATGGTTTCTTTTTGTGTGTAAGTGCCCATAGTTTTCACATAGCCTTTTTTTGATTCCACTGTTCATCTTGGTGGATTTTCTTTGATGCAATACCTTGAGGTTTAATTACCCTTACCTCTGTAATCTCTCTCTCTCTCTCTCTCCTGAAGTCCTTTTTTTTTGAGATAGTTTTGGTTGATCCATTTTCATTCTGTATGAATTTTGCAAATTGTTCTTCAGACCAACTCTTGGAAGAATTGGCATTTACTGATGAGGATAGCATTGAATCTCTGATCGTTTTGTATGCAAAATGGGCCTCTTACTATATCCATCTGCCAATCCATGATTTATTGGGAGATCTTTCCATCTTGCTGAGGTCTTCTTCAATTTCTTTTTTTCTTTTCTTATCAAGGTGGAGATGTTTTTGCTTGATTAAAGTCTCTTCTTTTACATTTTTCCAATGAAGGGTTACTTTTCCTTAATTTTTTCATGTTTGTTTCCCCTTTGTGTTGATGAAGTTTTTATTTATTATTCTTTATTCCCCAGGGTTTTTACTGAAGGTATATTGTATAAATTTAGTTTTGTCATGGAATATCTTGGTTTCTCTAGCGATGCTCATTGAGATTTCTGCAAATAGCCTGTTCTTTTGACACTGTTGTTTTAGGGTCTGAATGACATCCTGCCTGGACCTTCTGGTTGTCTGATTCTCTGGTAGGATTCTGAATTCAATTGAATATGCTTTTTATGTAGAGAGTTTTTTTGCTACTGCCTTTAAAATTCATTCTTTTTTTGTGAATTTGGTTTTTTCTATTATGTTAGAAGGAATTTTTTTTGGTCCAGTTTTTGTATATGGCTTTTTTACTATGTTTACATGGGCTCTTTTCTTTTAGGTTCCAGGAAGTTTTCTTCTATGATTTTTGTTGAAGATATTTACTGTCCTTTGTTGGGGGAGTCAGCATCTTCTTGAAATTCCTGGATCTTTTGCATCTTTAATTAGTTTATAGTATTATATTGATGAATTTCATGTAATTAAACTTTTTTCTGAATTGGGATTAAGCCTCCTTGATCAGGGTTGATATTTTTTGATGTGTTCTTACATTTTTGCAAGATTTCATTTGTCATTTTTTCTAGCTGAGTAATAAAGGAAATTGGTAGATGTACCACATTTTCTGTATCCATTCCTCTGTTGGTTTAGGTATAAGCTTCTTCCAGCTGGCTATTATAAAAGGAATGAACATAGTGGACACGTGTCTTTCTATTTTGTGGAATAGTTTGGTATATGCCCAAGAGAGGTAAATGCAGGTCTTGGTGATAGAATTTTGCTGAGGAACCTCAGACTGATTTTTGAATGGTTGTAATGACTGCTAATCCTTTAACAATGGGGGTTTCAATCTTTTCCACATCCTGCATCTGCTGTCACCTTGAGGTTTTGATCTTAGTAGAAAATTGTCCCATTCATCCAGATTTTCAAGTTTTGTCTATAGACTTTTGTAGTAGGACCCGATGATTTTTTGAATTCCTCTGATTCTGCTTTTTATGTCTCCTTTTCCTTTCTGATTTTGTTCATTTGGACACCTTTCCTGAGTCCTATGGTTAGTCTGAGCTTAGGGTTTATCTATCTTGTTGATTTTCTCAAAGAATCAGCTTTTTGTTTTGTTGTCCTTTTTACAGTCCTTTTTTTGTTTCACTTGATTGATTTTAAACCTTGAGTTTGATTATTTCCTATCCTTCTCTCCTCCTGGTATATTTGTTCCTTTTTGTTCTAGAGCTTTTGTTGTGCTGTCAAGCTGCTGACATATGCTCCTCCTTTTCTTTCTCAGCAGGCACTCAGAGCTATGAGTTTTCCTCTTAGAAAATTAGCTTTATTGTGTCCCATAGTTTGGTATGTTGTACCATCATTTTCATTAAATTCTAAGAGTCTTTAATTTTTTCTTTATTTCTTCCTGACCAGGTTATCGTTGAGTAGAGCTTTTTCAACTCTATGTATATGTGGGCAATCTTTCTATTGTTATTGAAGACCAGCTTTTAGCCTGTGGTGGTCTGATAGGACCATGATTATTTCTATCTTTTCTGTGTCTGTTGAGGCTGTTTTATGCCAACTATATGGTCAGTTTTTTGGAGAAAAGTATCATGAGGTGGTGAAAAGAAGCTTATCCTTTTGTTTTAGGATAGAATGTCCTATAAATATCCTGTTAAGTCCATTTGGGTTCATGATTCTCTAAGTCTGTCTATTGTCGATTTCTGTTTCATTTGTCATCATCGTCCATTGATGAGTGTGTTGGAAATCTCTACTATTATGGCCGTGATGAGGCAGCAATGTGTGCTTGAGCTTTAATGCTAGCGCCCTCCTGCGTGACGAAATGGCAGTCCTGCTGCATGCAGGTTTTGCACCTGGGCGTCAGTGGCTGGAGACGGCACCACACGTTAGTGAGGTGATTCAGTGCTCGCCTGCATCCCTCGAGAGGAATTAGCACCAGCCAGGCTCGCTTTGTGTATACTCGATGGCCTTTTGGGGCTCCGTGTCCCAGTATCATGCAAAGAGGTGGTCCTGCAACAAAGGGCTGTTGGAGAAGGATCCGATCGTGTTGCATCTTCCTTTGCTCTCAAGCCGAGGTGGCGCCACTTAGCAAGGTTTTCTTTGTATGCAGGTGCTTCCCTGGTATTTGGAAACACAGATTTTTAGATTGAGAGTTCATCTTGGTAGATTTTTCCTTTTCGATGCATTTGAGGTCTCCTTTGCTTATCTCTCTCTCTCTCTCTCTCTCTCTCTCTCTCTCTCTCTCTCTCTTTACGATTTTGCTTTGAAAGTCCATTTCATTCGGATATTGGAATGATTCTCCAGCTTGTTCCTTTGGACCATTTGTTTGGAAAAGTTGTTCTCCTGCCTTTTTTACCTGAGGTAGTGTCTGTCTTTTTTTCTCTGAGGTGTTTCCACTGTATACGTAAAATGCAGGTCCTCTTTACATATCCAGTCTGGTAGTCTGTGTCTTTTATTGGGGAATTGAGTCCATTGGATGCTACAGAGAGATTAAGTAATAGTGACTGGTGTTTTCTGTGTCTTTTTTTGTTGTTTACATTTGTGTGTCTCTTCTTGGTTTCTGTTCCAAGGAGATTATTTTCTTCTTTTTCATGTTTATTTCCTCTTGTGTTGGAGTTTTTCATCTATTATTCTTTGTAGAAATGGGTTTGTAGAAAATATATTGTATAAATTTGGTTTTGTCATGGAATATCTTGGTTTCTCTAGCGATGCTCATTGGAGATTTTGCTGGATATAATAGCCTGTTCACCTGCTTTTGTGTTCTCTTAGGGTCTGGAAATGACATCTTGTCTATACCTCTGGCTTCCATAGTCTCTGGTGAGGATTCTGGTGCATAATTGATAGGTCTTTATGTATTACTTGACCTTTTTCCTTATCTTTTAAAAATTCATTCTTTTTTTGTGAATTTGGTTTTTTTATTAATATTATAGACAAAGAATTTCTTTCTGGTCCAATCTGGCTTTGGAGTTCTGTGAGGCTTCTTCATATGTTTATAGGACATCTTTTCTTAGGTTAGGAAGTTTCCTTCTATGATTTTGTTGAAGATATGTTACTGCCCTTTAAGTTTAGAGTCAAATCATCCTTCTGAGCTTCCTGTGATCTGTGGATTGCATCTTGGGTAATTTTGAGCTTTTGGCTAATATCTACTTATCGATGATGAACACCAAGTTTTTTCTGTGAATACATTTCACTCAGGTTGATATTTCTAGTTCATTACATTTGCCTATATGAATTTCATGAAGTCATTGTTTTTGATAGCTGAGTAATATTCCATTGCGTAGATGTACCGTTATTTCTGTATCCATTCCTCTGTTGAAGGGCATCTGTTCTTTCCAGCTTCTGGGTGTTATAAATAAAACTGCGATAGACACATAGTGGAGCATCGTGTTCTTTTTCTATGTTGGGGCATCTTTTTGGTATATGCCCAAGAGAGGTATAACTGTCCTTTAGGTAATTGCAATGTCCCAATTTTCACAGGAACACTCAGACTGATTCAGAATAATTGTACTAGTCTGTAATCCCACCAACAATGGGAGGAGTGTTCCTCTTTCTCCACACATCCTCCACCATCTGCTGTCGCCCTTGAGGTTTTGATCTAGTAGAAAATTGTCCATTTCATCCAGATTTTCGGTGCTTTCATTCTACTATAGACTTTTGTAGTAGGGTGTATAGTGATGATTTTTTTTGAATTTCCTTGGAGCTCTGTTTTTATGTCTCCTTTTTCCTTTTCTGATTTTGTTCATTTGATACACTCTCTTGAGTCCTATGGTTAGTCCTGAGGCAAGTGTTTATCTGCTCTTGTTGATTTTCTCAAGAGAATCAGCTCCTGTTTTGTTGATTTTTTTTTGTCCTTTTTGTCCTTTTTTGTTTCTATTCCTTTTGATTTCCAGCTCTGAGTTTGTTATTTCTGCCTTCCTACTCCTCCTGGGTGTATTTGCTTCTTTTTGTTCTAGAGCTTTTAGGTGTGCTGTCAAGCTGCTGGGACATATGCTCTCTCCTGTTTTTTTTCTGGGAGGCACTCATCGTTAAGGAGTTTTCCTCTTCAGGCACGACTTTCATTGTGTCCCATAAGTTTGGGTATGTTGCCTCATTTTCAGTGGTTAAGAACTTTAATTTCTTCTTTATTTCTTCTGACCCAGGTTATCGCTGAGCAGAGCTTTGTTCCAACTTCCATGTGTATATTTGATGCGTTCTTCTTATTGTTGTTAAAGACCGGCTTTAGCCTGTGGTGGTCTGATAGGACATGTGGGATTATTTCTATCTTTCTGTATCTGTTGAGGCCTGTTTTATAGACCAACTATATGGTCAGTTTTGGAGAAAAGTATCATGAGGTGGTGAGAAGAAGGTATATCCTTTTGTTTAGGATAGAATGGTTTCTATAAATATCCTGTTAAGTCTTTTTGTTCATTTCTAAGTCATCTATGTCTCTGTTTAATTTCCTGTTTCCATGATCTGTCCATTGATGAGAGTAGTGTTGAAATCCTCCTACCCCCTATTATCGTGGTGGAGGTGCAATATGTGCTTTGAACTTAGTGGGCGCCCTCCTGTGGTGAAGAAGAACGGTATCTGACAGAGCAGGTGTTTTTTGCACCAGTCAGTTAGCTGGGACGGTACCATGCTAGTGGAGGTGATTCAGTGGTCCCTGCACTCCTGAAGGACAGACTAGGCACCAGCCACAGCCTTGGTGTTGTGGTATAACATAGTGGCTCGCTCCAGGTCCCAGTCAGCAACAGAGGGTGGGTCCTGCAATAAAGGCATGAGAAGAATCCTGACCCAGTGTGCATCTTCTTTGCTCGCCGAGGTGGGTGCCACTTTGGGCAAGGTTTCTTTTTGGTGCTAATGTAGGTGCCCCCTGTATTGGGAACATAGATGAGGATTGAGAGTTCATCTTGCGGATCCCTTTGATGAATTTTGAGGTCTGCTATCTCTCTCCCTCTCTCTCTCTCTCTAAGGATCTTTTTGGTTGAAAGTCCATTCATTCCGATATTGGAATGATTACTCCATTGTTCCTTTTGGACCATTTGTTTTGGAAAGTTGCCCTCCTGCCTTTTACCTCGAGGTAGTGTCTGTCTTTTTCTCTGAGGTGTTTCCTGTATGCAGTAAATGCTGGGTCTCTTTACATATCCAGTCTGGTAAATTGTGTCTTTTTTTATTGTGGAAATTGAGTCTTACTGATGCTAAGAGAGATTACATTAGGTGACTGGTGTTTTTCTGTTCTTTTTTGTTGTTAAAGGTGGAATTTACATTTGTGTGTCTCTTCTTTTGGGTTTCGCTCCAAGGAGATTTCTTTCTGCTTTTTTTTCATGTTTCTGCTTCTCCTTGTGTTGGAGTTTCCATCTATTATTCTTTTGTAGGCTGATTCTTAGAAATATATTGTACAAATTTGGTTTTGCTCATGAATATCTTGGTTTCTCTAGCATGCTCATTGAGATTTTGTTGGATATACAGCCTGTTCTGGCTTTTGTGTTCTCTAGGGTCTGAAATGATTACCTCCGCCTGTGACCTTCTGGTTTATGTCTCTCTAGAGGATTCTGGTGTAATTTGATAGGTCTGCTTTTATATATTATTTGGACCTTTTTTCCCTTACTGTTTTTAAAATCTTTATTCTTTTTTGTAGAATTTGGTTTTTTACTATTATGTATTCAAAGGAATTTCTTTTCTGGTCCAATCTCATTTGGAGTTCTGGTAGGCTTTTATATGGTTTATGGACATCTTTTTCTTTTAGGTTAGGAAGTTTTCTTCAAGGATTTTGTTGGAAGATATTTACTGCCTCTTTGCTTTTCGAGTCGCCATCCTTCTTGGAGCTTTCCTGGGTGCGATCTGTGGATTGCATCTTTGCAATCTCGGTGCTGGGCTAATATCTTATCTTCTATCGATGAATGCATACCAAGTGTTCTCTTTTCAGACTAGTTACCTTTCACCTGGGCTGATATTTTCTAGTTCATTACGATTTGCCCAAGTGAATTTCATGAAAGCCATTGCTGAGTAGCTGAGTAATTATTCCCATTGCAGTGGATGTGTACCACATTTCTTATCTGTGCTCCCGTCTTCTGTTGAAGCGAGCATCTGGCCTTTTCCAGCTTCAATATTATAAATATGCTCATGAAATGTTAGTGGAGCACGTCGTGTCTTTTCTGCATGTTGGGAGCATCTTTGTATATGCCCAAGAGAGGTATAGTTGGTCCTCAGGTAGTGCAATGTCCAATTTCTGAGGAACTCCTCCAGGACTGATTTCCAGAATGGTTGTACCAGTCTGCAATCCCACCAACAATGGGAGGAGTGTTCTTTTCTCCACATCCTCACTAGCATCTTGCTGTCGCCTGAGGTTTTGATCTTAGTAGAAATTGTCCATTTTCCATCCAGATTTTCAGTTTTTGTCTACTAGAATTTTGTAGTAGGCATAGTGATGATTTTTTGAATTTCCTTAGAGACTTCGTTTTTTATGTCTCCCTTTTTTCTGATTTTGTTCTTATTTGATACAATCTCTGAGTCCTATGGTTAGTCTGGAGTAAGTGTTTATCTATCTTGCTGTTGATTTCTCTCAAGAATCAGCTCCTCTGTTTTGTTGATTTTTTGTCCTTTTTGTCTTTTTGTTTCATTTGGCTGATTTCTTAGCTCTGAGTTTGATTATTTCTGCCTTCTTACTCCTCCTGGAGTGTATTTGGTCTGTTCCTAGAGCTTAGGGTGTGGCTGTCACTGCTGCTGACATATGCCTCTCTCCTGGTTTCTTTCTGCAGGCACTCATCGCTGTGAGTTTTCCTCTTAGCACTGACTTTCTCTATTGTAAGTCCCATAAGTTTGGGTATGTTGTGCCCTCATTCTTTCGATTAAGTTCTAAGAACTCTTTGTAATCTCTTCTTTTATTTCTTCCTTGACCAGGTTATCAGAGTGAGTAGAGCTGTTCAACTTCCATGTATATGTGGGCTGCTTCTTCTCTTTATTGTTATTGGAAGGACCAGCTGTAGCCTGTGGTGGTCTGATAGGACACTATTGGATTATTTCTATCTTTCTGCATGCTTGTTGAGGGCCTGTAGACTTTAATCTGAGTATGGGCTGGGTTTTGGAGAGAGAGTACTCATGAGGTGGTGAGAAGAGACAGTGTCCTTTTGTTTTAGGATAGGATGTTCTATAAATATCTGTTAAGTCCATTTGGTCTCATGATTTCTGGGTTCGTCATCACATGTCTCTGTTTTCACTTTCTGTTTCCACCCGAGTCTGTCCATTGATGAGAGTGAGTGTTGAAATCCCTACTATTATCGTGCAGGAGGTGCAATGTAGTGCTTTTGAACTTTTGGTGTGGGCGCCCTCGTGGTGTGTGAAGAGTCGATCAAGTGCATGAGCAGGTTTTGCACCTTAGCGCCAGTTGGCGGGACGGGTACCACGTTAGTGAGGTGATTCAGGTCTCGCCAATCCCTGAAGGACAAATTGTTGCGTTGCCACAGCCTGCTGTGTATATATAAGCGCGCTTTGTGCCTCCAGGTCCTGTATCAGCAAAGAGTGAGTCCTGCAATACAGGCTGTTGAGAAGAATCCGATCGTGTTGCATCTTCTCTTGCTCTAGCCGAGGTGGGTGTGCCACTTTAGTAAGGTTCTGTGTTTGTAGGTGCCCCTGTGTTTGGAAACTATAGATAGGATTGAGAGTTCATCTTGGTGTATTTTTCCTTTGATGCATTTGAGGTCTCCTTGCTTATCTCTCTCTCTCTCTCTCTCTCTCTCTCTCTCTCTCTCTCTCTCTCTCTCTTTTGATGACTTTTGGTTGAAAGTCCATTTCATTCGATATTGGAATGACTACTCCAGCTTGTTCCTTTGGACCATTTGCTTGGAAAGTTGTTCTCCTGCCTTTACTCTAGAGAGTAGTGTCGTCTTTTCTCTGAGTGTGTGTTTCCTAAGCGCAGCAAATACAGGTCCTCTTTCACATATCCAGTCTGGTAGTCTCGTGTCTTTTTATTGTGAAATTGAGTCCATTGATGCTAAAGAGAGATTACGTACTAGTGACTGGTGTTTTCTGGTTCTGCTGTCAGGTGGACTATGTGTGTGTACTCTCTTCTTTTGGTTTTAGTTCCATGAAAGAGTTACTTTCTTGGCCTCATATGTTTAGTTTCCCTCCTTGTGTGGAGTTTTCCATCTATTATTCTTTTGTGGGGCTGGATTTGTAGAAATATGTTGTATAAACTTGGTTTCTGTCATGGAATATTCCTTAGGTTTTCTCATAGCGATGCCCATTGAGATTTTGCGGATATATTAGCCTGTTCTGGCTTTTGTGTTTCTCTTTAGGGTCTGAATGACGTCTGCCCGTGACCTTCTGGCTTTCATAGTCTCTGGTGAGGATTCTGGTGTAATTCTGATAGGTCTGCCTTTATGTATTACTTGACCTTTTTCCCTTACTGCTTTTTAAAATTCATTCTGTGAATTTGGTACTATTATGTGACCAGAGGAATTTCTTTTCTGGTCCAATCTATTTGGAGTTCTGTAGGCTTCTTATATGTTTATGGACATCTTTTTCTTTAGGTTAGGGAAGTTTTCTTCTATGATTTTTTTGAAGATATTTTACTGGCTCTTTTAGTTGGGAGTCGCCATCCTTCTGGAGCTTCCTGCGATCTGTGGATTGAGTAAATACGTAACTGAACTAGTACAATGAT
>NC_046172.1:79928674-79954552 GCF_011064425.1 Rattus rattus
GGTGATGTGAGCTGCAAGAGCGGCCCTGCAAGAGCACCAAGTGCTCTCTATTGCCGAAAGCATCTCTTACACCCCATGTGTATGCAAGTTCCAATGAATAAATTAAACATATTATTAAAAATATCAACCACGAGGATATCCATCTTTAAATTTAGAAGTTATTTTAAACAGATGCTAGCTTTTTGTTTAACACACTCTTGTGTTCTTTTTTTGGAGGCTTAGGATAGAACCCAGAGCTTAATGCATGCTAGGCCTGGTTTCTAACACTGAACTAAACCTTGCCATTTGGTAAGCTTTTCGCCCTTGCAAGCATTCATAATCCTCATAACATTTCTTTTCACTGTCATTGCTAAATAGAGATACAGTTCTTCTCCTTTACTCGTCTACAAGGCTCAACATATTAGTTTATCACCAGGATTTCAAGTAAGCACATCATCATGATGAGGGTTTGTTAACACAGACTCTACGGGTTGCACTCAGTGTTTTTTATTCAGTATTCTGAGGTGGGTCTGCAAATCTGATATTTCTACTATAACAAGAACTTGACAGATGCCTAGCTCTGAAACCTCACCAAGCTTATTGTTATTATTGTTGTTGTTACTATTATTATCATCAAGTTATTTATTTTCTTTACATTCAGATCACAGCTTCCTCTTCCTCCTCTCCTCCCAGTCCCTAATGCTCCCATCTCCTCCCCACCATGTATCCCTCTTTCCTTTCTCCTCAGAAGCGAGGAGTCTTCTCATGGATATCAACTAGCCTTGAACAGGTCTGGTGTCTAGCTGGCTCCGATTTATTTCCTTTTGATCCTGCCTAAATGCTGTCACCATAGCAAATAATTGGTTGTTCGACCTAACATAAGTGTTCTGAGTTTTCTCACTTTCCCCAATCACTCCTCAATTTCCACTTAAGTGTTTACTTGCCTTTTATTTGCTAGCAGTTCTCTCCCAAGACCCAAAAGCACATTAAGGGAAGGCAACAGTACACATTTTTCCCACAGGATATTTCAATCACAGGATGATCTTTTCTTTTTTTCTTTTTTTTTATTAACTTGAGTATTTCTTATATACATTTCAGATGTTATTCCTTTCTCCAGTTTCGGGCAAACATCCCCCTCCTCCCCTTCCTTATGGGTGTTCCTCCCCACCCCTCCCCCCATTGCCGCCCTCCCCCCAACAGTCTAGTTCACTGGGGGTTCAGTCTTAGCAGGACCCAGGGCTTCCCCTTCCACTGGTGCTCTTACTAGGATATTCATTGCTACCTATGAGGTCAGAGTCCAGGGTCAGTCCATGTATAGTCTTTAGGTAGTGGCTTAGTCCCTGGAAGCTCTGGTTGCTTGGCATTGTTGTACATATGGGGTCTCGGGCCCCTTCAAGCTCTTCCAGTTCTTTCTCTGATTCCTTCAACGGGGGTCCTATTCTCAGTTCAGTGGTTTGCTGCTGGCATTCGCCTCTGTATTTGTTATAATCTGGCTGTGTCTCTCAGGAGCGAGCTACATCCGGCTCCTGTTGGTCTGCACTTCTTTGCTTCATCCATCTTGTCTAATTGGGTGGCTGTATATGTATGGGCCACGTGTGGGGCAGGCTCTGAATGAGTGTTCCTTCTGTGTCTGTTTTAATCTTTGCCTCTCTATTCCCTGCCAAGGGTATCCTTGTTCCCCTTTTAAAGAAGGAGTGAAGCATTCACATTTTGATCAGGATGATCTTTTCTAATTCCATCCATTTGCCTGCAAATATTATGATGTCCTTGTTTTTAATGACTAAGTAATACTCTATTGTGTAAATGTACCACACTTTCTTTATCCATTCTTCAGTTGAGGGACACCTAGGCTGTTTCCAGTTTCTCACTATTATGAATAAAGTTGCTATGAACATAGTTGAGCAAGTGTCCTTGTGGTATGGTAGAGCATCTTTGGGGTATGTCAGGAGTGGTCTTCTTTAAAGAAAATATGACTTTCTCTACTTTGTACAGAGAGGTACTTATAAGGACTGAGATTTCCCATGCTGGTTGAGACTCTGGTTTTTCTCCTCTGCTGCTGGTGGGTTCCTCACATCCCAGTTATTTCCCCTCTATCTTTCCCTGGCTCTTGATCATTTTAAGGCTTTCCAGTAAATAAAGTGTTATTTAATCAAATAACACTATAATCTGAGAAATGACTAAATATTAGATTATATCAAAGATCACTTACAAATATTTCCCAAGCAACAGTCTTGTGTCAGAAAGGAAAAGAACAAAGGCACGTCAATATTGCTTCAAAGAGGGTTGTGCAGATCTGATGTATTCTTTTTTCTTTTATTCTACATATGGCTAGTTAAATATAGTGGCTGGAAATACCAGAAATAGAAAGTCACACAAGCCCTCGTTTGGATAAGGTCAGGGATATTATATGAAGCAGAGGATAAGTACATTCCTTGCAGAGCCACAGGCTACAGTCATGTCTTTGGAGCTGACTCTTCCATTATTACAGGATAACCTAGCTTTCCTTAGTCTTCAGCTATACACAGTAAGGTCTCTTGAGCTAAACACTGAAATTAGGTATGTGAAACTGACACAGGAAAACAAAGGGTGTGTAATAGACAAATAAATAAACATTCAGACTTTAAACAATAGATAGAAAACCATAATGCATGTTTTTAAACATAATTTTTGTAACTCAAACTATGAAGTAAAGAATTGTGGGAAAAGTGAATTTTGGGCATTATCTTAAAGCATGATTGTAATCAGCATTCATTAAGCTCACTTTTGCAGAGTAGACAATGTAACTTTCTGCAGAAGGGAATGAAAGGCATGCCCTCTGTATGTCCCATAGTCCACTGTAATCAGTAATTCAGTTGAAAACACTCATTTTATTTCTGCTGTGTACTATACATATATGCATTATGTATATTCTATTTATACATGGGGACTCTTAATAGCCTCATAGTCATTAGCATACAAAACAAAGAATTTAGTGAGATATTATAAAACATTTTAGGGGTAGAGAGATGACTCAGCAGTTATGGTAAGTTGGTGCTTTTGCAAAGGTCTTGGGTTTCATTCCCAACACCCAGACAGTGGCTAATAACCATCTTCAACTTGACTTCTAGAGGATCTGATACCCTCTTCTGGCCTTCTCCATAGATAGCAGGTATGCACATATTGGAGACATAAACACAGGCAAAACCACTCATACACATAAGATAAAATTAAAAAAAATAAAGAATTCATGCTAGGAGAAATTGTGTCATAGGGTCAAGAAAGTGCAAAACAAGATGCTGAGGCATATTAGGAGAGACTCCCTGAATGAATAAGGAGATTGAAGTTACTCAGAGAGAAGGAATAACAGAAAAGTCATGTCCCTCTGAAGAGAGAATATTCATCTACAAAATGTCCTGGGTATCATTATAGCTTAAAGCCATTCTAAAGAGGAGGAGGAAGTGGCAACGTAGTGTTTGAATAGAGGCAAAAAGTAACATTGGGCAGAAATAGGATGGTGGCAACTGGAAACAGTTTATTCATAAACAAGTCTTTATGGACTTAGGAAATTTAAAGAAAATACTTTTCCCTGTGCTTCTATGCATATATATTTATACCAAAAGTACAATGGAATATATCTGGAACAGAAATATTCCAGTTATTGGTGATAGAACCACACATAAGTGGTTATATAGTTATAACTATCATGTGTATTTTCATATAAACAATTTATATTGTTATGTAAGTTTATGAAGAAACAAACACCAAGTCAAAATGTATGCACAGCTATGTAACATGTTGCCAAGACAATACCAAAAAGTGAAGTAATGCATAGGTTTACATATGTAACTAGTACAAAGATATGCTCTATCTCCTCAAAGCAAATTAAGGAAAGGCTACCTCTGCATGTATGAATAATGATTACTAGATGAATCTACAGCTGTGGGTTTCTTGCACAATATATTATACTTTGTTTTATAATGGCAATCTTCATTTAATTTTGGTTTGATGTGTTAGGCATTTACCATTGAAACAAATCAGATTTTTTGTGAATTTGATTTTCCATTCAATGTATTATCAACTTAGAAATGCTAAGGCAGAAATGAACTGAAGACAAATGTCTATTTTCTAAGGATTGAGATAAAATAATATATGCAAAATGGATGAAAAGGATTATAAAATGTTCTGCAATATTCACTTTTACTTTAAGCTTATTGTAACTCCTAAATTTAATTAGTGTTTTGAGCCTTTCCAAAATGGCCTGATTTCTTACAAATGAAACAATAAAGCAAGAGAGGCAACCGCTTAAAGTCAAATAAAATGAGCATAAAATGAATTTTCTTCATTCAAATCTTCACAACTTCATGTTTAAAAGTTAAATTGGTAAACTTGTTATGATAATGCTTGCTTTTTATTTCAGTATATTCTGAGACTGCAAAGTGAGTCTGAAGTAGTCACACCAGAGCAAGCACTCGCACTACAGGTTTCCCAGTAGCTGTTAGCTCTGCTTCCACGAACACACTTGTATGTTGAACTGAATGTTTTCCCAGTTTTTCTTCTTTCTCAACATGTAAGTGAAGACCCACATTTACAAGACACTTTGATTTCTCTAACCTCACCTTAAGACATTATCAAAATTAAGATCTTGTTTAGTCTGTTATGACAACTACTATCATGATAATACCCAGTTCAATCCATGAAAATCATGAATCAATTACTCATTACACAAATGTCTAAATGTTAATTGTCTATTGAGTGTATTCAAAATTTGTTGAGAAAAATTCAGACAGATATACTTATTAAAATAGTGGTAGATACTCAACTAAAAGCTGTTATGCTTAAATATTAATACATTTCCTTGTCATCTTCTTCCAATTAAGAATATGATTTGAGGTCTTCAAAAATATGTCCATAAGATGCCATATTGTATGTGAAAGAGACTATGATTTGTTTGAAAATACATGAAATCTTAAAAAATTTCTTTAACTAAGAATTCATCAGGCTTTGTGTCATCCAGGTGAGACTCCTTTAAGACTGGTCATGCATACCGAGCTTATTCAAACATTTTTTCAATTGGTCACTCAGGTAGCCATAGGGATATCTTCTTTTAACCTTTATAACAAAATATTAAGGGCCTTCTAAATGACTGTACACTAACAAGAACATGCTTAGGCCATGTTTAAGAAAGATTTTTAATTTAAATAGAATTATACCACATCCACCCTTCCTTTCCTCCATCTATCTCCTCACAGTTTCCCACAGTTGAAACCCTCTCATGTTTCTTGACTATCAAGTGATAGCATCTTTTTTCTTCAATAATTATTTTCCATACATATATGTATGTAAATGTGTGTGTGTGTATGTGTATGTGTGTGTGTGTGTCTTTCTGAGTCAATTTTGTTGTCTATGCGTGTATGGTTTCAGAGCTGACTGCTCTGCAGTAAACAACCAATAAGAGGACTCAACCTGGGAGAGGCTAATTTCTCTTACTCCCAGCCATTGCCTGAAGTTCTTTGTCTAGGAAATGGGATCCCATACAATTTAGCCGATATTCTTCTAATTGTATAGTATATTCGACAAGTAGAAAACACTACATAACTCTTTTGACAGTTCAGGTGTTGTGAGTTTGTAGGTCAAAATAGTTCCTTCTCTTGTTAGAAATATGTGAATATCAACAGCCAAGAAGGAAAATATGGGAGAGGCAGGTACATGTCATTTCAAGTAGCCTACTTGGTTACAGTCAGATAAAAGACTTAAATGCAATTGAATGAAAGTGACCTAATTATACTTAATATGTTGTAGTTTAGCAGCAATGTATAATTTCAAATTGGGTTAAATTGCTTCAAAGTAGGAAAATAAATAAATAAAAGAGAATGAGAGGCAGTTTGACATTGGTTCCAAAAAGCCTACCAGCATAGTGCTAATGGCCCTTATTTACTTTTGCTTTAATCATTTTTAATAGATTGCCTATAAATTAAATTCCTTCTGTTCACTAATTTGCTCATGTCACATTAAGATCACGATGATAAAATTTGAATATTTGATAGGGAAAATTATAAATGAGTTTACTGAATCTATGATGATACAGAATTGCAGAGAACAAAAATTATGAAAACAATTATGTCTCATAAAGGACTTGCAGGATCTGAACACAACAAAGAAAATATTTTCTCCATGAAAATCAATTATTTAAAAGAAACTAGAAATCTAACTGTTCAGTGTTCCAGAATCATTTTGATTAAGAGAATTTGACAGTTCGGGGCTGGAAACACCATGGAAACTTAATAAATAATAAAGTTTAGAAGCAAAAAGCCTAACGATATGTAGATCAATTTTTAAAAGCAATTTGAAAGTCAAGGTTTCTCTAAATGCTTTCCTGTGGGTGATTCTACTCTCCGAGTTATTGAATGACACACCCAACTATTTCAATTTGCATTGAACATAACTCAAATTACTTTGATGTAGACATCCTTCATTCTTGAAGATTTCAAAATAACAGAGAATTTGTTTTTGAATGTTTCTCATTTAATCTTAAAACAATTTAAAAGACCTTAAAATCACATTTATCCTATAAACCACTCACCTATGCAAAAACCCCTAACACTATACTTGGTATTTAATATAGTTTGCTGTTACACTGCTTTTGGAAAAAAAATATCCTCCTTTGTCAATCACCATAGTTATGATTCCTTCTTAGCCCTCTCAGTAGCTCTTTTATTTTCTCCCTATGTATACATTTAGTTTTATATAAAAATATATACCCTCCATTCTGAATAAAGTGCCTCAGTAAGTTGACAAGGTAAGTTATCATGTATAAGAACTCCCAGGGAAGCTATCAGCTATTCATATCTAACAAGCAGATCTTATTTAGACTGTTGAACAGTGTCAACTGCTCTGAATGCCCTAGATTTCAGAAACTATAACATACTTGCTTTCAGTCAGTATTTTTGGCAGAAAATGATATGAAGAATTTATTGTTGTCATTGACAATATATTAAACAGTTATAAAAATAAAAATTATGGGATTGTATATTTTAACGTCAACGTGTGTTTGGTACTAAAAAGTTTAATTATATCATAGGTCAATTGAAATAACACTAAAATTATTTGTACTGGTGGCATTAAAATGCCAATATGAAAGCGGGCATAAAGAACTGAGTGCCTTTTACTAGAATGATTGAGAGATGCGTAGATCATCGTTTATTTCAAGGTTCTTGAGTGAAATGACTATTTCTACCTGTACTATTATCAAGTTTTCCAAAACGACATATGTCTGTACTTATATTAGTATTAAATGTTCTATGTAATGATGAATAAAAAATAACAAATGGCATTACTTATGACCATCAACATATTGTTAAAATTGTTCAATAAAATTTTTTTCAAGAAAATATTTCTGTAACGTTTTTATTATAAGAAATACAAAATAACTAATTTTGGCAATGTTTTAAACAGTGGGAGAAACATCTCTATATTATTTATAACAGAATAAAAACCGGAGATGTTTAGTTCCTTTAGCTTGAGGCCAAATAATTTTCTCAGATAAACTGAGATACAACCTTCAATCTAATCTAGGAAATTAATTGGTCATATTCTCTAATGAGATAAGACTTTTCTGGGTATAGGTTTTAACCACAGTATAAATGTTATGAATGAATTATGTTTTAGATCCTTTAATTCAGAGTGCATTAGTTAAGTATTTCTGAATATTTTATTATCTAAGATGCTTGAGGATTTGTAATTATTATCAGGCACATACAAAGCTTCTGGAATAAATCCTCAGTAAACAGGATTGGCATACTAAAGGATCAGATTTTGATATGCTGTTTTCAAATAAGAAAGATGGTATTCTTTGGAGAAATCTTTATTATTGAATTAAACATGTCTTCAGTAGAATAATAACAGATGAGCCTATCAGCTGAATATTTTGATAATCCATGTTCTCTTAAATGTCCCTGGAACAGAAGAGTAGCTCTACAATGTCAATTGAGTGCAATAAGAATGGCAACCAATCCTAGTTCCTTCTTTTATCACAGTTCATCAGAAGGACACAAAGAAGTCCAAATTAAAATCAATTCAATAAGGAAAGAACATGTTCCTTTCCAACCGTTGTAAATCCCTTTCCTCTTGTTAAGCAAGGCTTACTCAGTAATTATTTTCTTTATGAAAGTAAAAGCAGAAGGATGTTTCTCTTATTAAATCAATGTCTTTATGCTTATGAAGTTGAAGGCACCACGAAACAGTCAAAGAAGAAAATGTCATCAACTCATTTTCTCCCACCCACTGTTTTAAATTGTTTGCTTAGTACCAACGTATCCTACACTTATATAAGCTGTTTATGAAGAGCCAAATTAATAGTCTTTGCAATTGTTTCTGCTGGAATTTGGAGAGCTGACAAATGAATTTGTAGAAAATGGCAATTCTACATGAATTAGCTTTTAAGTCTCCCTAAGAGGTTGATGCAGAACTTAATAAGAGACTTATTAGGAGAAGTAGGACAACTTAATTCAGATTGATTATAGACTTTGGTGAAGACAGCTGGGGTTCAAATGAAACTGAAAAAGAACTTATATGCACTTCAAAGTATGCTAAACAGATGTCTGAAACAATTACTCTGCTCAGCCTTTTCAGAAGTTTCAAAGACAGGATGGGAATAGCATGGTAAACGAAGATTCTATTTGCCCAAGTTGAGGCAGAGACTTTAAAAACACACATACACAGTGCTAGCTAAACTCAGATGCTTTGGGTAAAGAAACGCATTTGACATTGTTGTCATAAGTAATTTGCTTTTTTAGCTTTACAAACAAAGCAGGAAGTGAGAGGGACAAGATGGGAACACCAACTTACAATTAATTTCACATTGAACAAATAATTCGGTAGGCATTTTTAAGATGAGTAATTTGTACTTTAGTTTCTAAGCTCAAATAAAGCCAAGACTGACCTTTCCATTGTGATACTTTTAAAGTGTACAGTGAGCCTGTATTATTATATGCCTTTTAATAGAAAATTTCTCAGATCTTAAAGGCCAAATTATGTGCTTTGAAACAATACCAGTATGTGCTCTATACTGATGTGAGAAGCATTGGTTCCATATTTAATCTACTTTTATGAAGGATTATTTATTTTGTTTACTTTATCTTTTTAATCAAAAGCTCAATATACATTTTTACCATAACAAGAACAAGAGCAACAAAAGCCTCTGTAAAGTATTTCATTTACTTGCAGTACATAGAACTGCAGCAGCCTATCGATAAAATTAGCCATCCCATTCTAGGCAGTAAATCTTTGCTTCATTGCAAAGATAGCATTCAGGCACCAGGAAGGTAACTACATATAAAGCTCCTGCTACACAAATATGAGGACCTGAGTTTGGATTCTTTGCATCCACATAAAAGCCTGACATGGCAATGCATGCCTGTAACCCTGTGGGGTGGAGTCTGGTGGAGTCTAGGAACTAGCTGGACATCTATTCTAGCCAATTGATGAGTTTCAGGTTTAGTGAATGATCCTATCTCAAAGCAAAACAAGACAGAACAAGAGAACATCAATACCAATGGTTTAGTGGCTTCAATATACTCTCTAATCCACTTCCCATACCAAGAGATCATACTCAGTTAAAGTATCAAGAAGGTATAATAAAAATATCACATTAAAAGTGATTTATAGAAATACTCACAGAATTTCTGCCTTGGACTTCTCCAGTAACATGTTAGAAGTTTGTATAAGCAAAAGCAAAATGTATACAGATAGAAATAACAAATTCAGAAATATCCAAATGAAAGCATGCAGGGTTAGTTGGAGGTAGATGCAATAGTCTGTTTAACGTTGTAGCTGAATGTGTGTTTTGGCAGCATGTATTAGTGTCTCAATTCATCTTCAACATGAAGGAAAGAAAAGCAAACAGTGAAATCAAGTAAGCTAAGGGCATAGTTCTCCATAAGTGGAGGAAACAATGGTTTATTAAAGCAAGAAAACTCCAATGATCCCTAACCAGTTTCACTTTGGGATCGTTCATAGAGCTTGAGTTCAAAATTACTAGTTCAATCCCAGCTTTTGTTAAAGGGCAGGCTGGATAACTAGAGTGAGACTCTGAATAAATTGGCCAATCAGTCAATCAATCAATCAATCAATCTCTACATACTTATTTTCCCTCATCTCTCCTTTCCCCTCTCCTTTCACTTACTTAAAAGGTTAATGTAGCTCAGCATTAGGTTAAAACATTAGGTTAAATATTCCCTCCAGCTATACGACTTCCTAAAACTCTCTGCAGGTTCCTCTTGCATATCTACCCAGGTGACCTAGTGGTTCAGGTATTTTTATTTCCCTTTACAAGAAAATAAAATACCTATGCAGTCAAGTAACTGTTCAAGTTATTCCTGCAAGGTGAATAGTTACAACTGTCCCCTTAAAATGCTTGGGAAGCAACAGTAATTATGGATTTTGAAAATCAAAAGATATTTGAAAAGCAACTTTTATTTTAGTATGTATTCTTATGGCTTTATTTGTGACACCAGGATTCTCTTAGTGACTCACATAGCCAATATAAACCTGACATTTCTTCACATTCATTTATAATATTTATCACCATGAAGATGATCAGCTAACATTTCCATACAGTGCAGGGATTTAGTGGTTATCCATTTCCCAATTTTCAAAGGGCCCATTAACTAATGAAATAACACTATCAGAAACCCATCAGAAGCATGCATTTTGTAGTGACACAAGTAACAACTTTTAAAACAGCAATGGATTTTTAAAACAGAGAAAGGAGAAATGGAGAAAGGAGGAGAGTTTTCTGAAAGCACACCTAGGGATCTGAGGTGGCATGGGTACACCAAATGGTCTTCTAGGTAGCTAGCTGAACTGGCTACTACTTGGGAATCCTCTAGAGCATCAGGCATGCAAAGGTTAATATTGATCAGCTAAATACAAAATGGAAATGATGGCTTTAAAGATGCTTCCTTTATCATAATCAATTTTTAGATAATAAATTTAATTTGGTGGCTATCACTACCAAAACTTTTAGAATATCAGGTTTATTTGTCATTCAGATGGATGGAAAAAATAAGTGGTGGCAGTAATGAGAAATTATGAACAGTTTGGGTAGCATAGGATTAGGATACTGGATTATCTGCATGTGAGTCATTGAAACATAGTAGTAAAGCCAGAGATAGGAAGAAGAGAGATAGCTATCTTACTTAGATTGACTTGTAAGGAGTTTTATTTTAAAACGGGAAAGGTTGGAGTGATACAGAAATGTCAGTAATGGAATTATTAATTCATTTACTCAATATTTTAAAAGGCAGTGTCCATAATATGCCACACACATTGACTGGTCAATGGAAGTGAGTAGGTCATCTATGTAAGTAAAATAAAATAGGAATCTTAAAGATACAGTGGTTGAAAGGGGGGATTAATAAGAAGAAACATTTTGCGGGACAATAAGCAATAGTATACAAAAATGAAAATGTAGAAGGGAACAATGCTGAATGTAAAGCTGTTACTAGCTTGCAATTAGAAAGCATAAGGCCTGGAGAGTACATGATTTTCGTTTCAGATTAGCTGTATTATTATTAAGGATAAAGTCACAAATTGGGGCTTCTGGTTTGGTAAAGTATATTTTATTTTGTTCTGATGCTAACACACACACACACACACACACACACACACACACACACACACACACCAATCAGAAATTCCATAAAAGACAACCAAACCAATTCATCTGCTTACAAGAAATTAATTTCCTAATTGCAAAAATCAAATTTACTTTTCATGTTGTAGCTTTTTAATATTTCATTTTATGAGCCTGAAGTACTACCTGCCATGCTAATGAGACTCCTTAATATTGCATTTTTTTTAATCACCAAAGAAGGACAAATGATTACATCATTGACTTTTCTTGGAGGGAACCCTGTGTGAGAGACTTACAAATAAGGACAAAAGGCTTTCTTTCTAAGGCTTTTATAGGCCTCAGATGAGCACTCTTTTGGGGCTCTCAAAGTATTGTGGAACAAAGCAGAGCACACAGTACCTTGACTTTTTCAAGGTGATCTTGGAGAGAGTCAATGAGGAGATCTCCCACTGGCTGCCAGGATCCCTTGATCACTTCAGCTTGGCGCAACTTGAGGTCCAGTTCATCTGCAGCTTCCTGAAGTTCCTGCAGTCTTTCAAGAGCCTCATCTATTTTTCGCTGCCAATCAGCTGAGTGCAGGTTCAATTTGTCCCATTCAGTGTTGACCTCTTCAGCCTGCTTTCGTAGGAGCCGAGTGACATTCTGAGCTCTTTCTTCAGGAGGCAGCTCTAAATTGGCAATATGACAAGGTTTAAGGCCAAATCCATTTTTGTTTAAAAAGAAAACATTGTTGAAAAGGTCAGACAAGAAGAAAGGAAGGGGATATAGATTAACAAGAGGCCAACTTACTGATTAATGGCTCTTTTACACTTTGGCATAAATTTTGATATAGTCAAGCACAGCTAAACTGTCTTCCTTAGTGAATCTGTTCTACTTTCTGTCAATCAGATAAATCAAGATTCATTTAAACTTTCAGAGAGAAAAATTTTAGCATGTGCTGACCAGTTCTAATTTATTTCAGTCAGCCTAAATGGAAAATTAGCTTGCACTCTCTGTAACAATAGAATGCCTTTTCACAGATAAGCTCCTTTGTTTACTATTTTCTAAATATTCAAATAAGTGATCATTGATTGCTTTATTTATGACCGAAAACAGGATTGTGCATGGTGGTTTGTGATTCTGTATTCTTTTTCAACACCTACATTTAATTTGAATTGATTCTGTTTAACCCAGAATTAGGGGAGCTATACAAACTCTGGCAGCAAGCATGGACGGGCTGTGCTCTCATCACTGAGCTTTCTATCAATATGTTATTACAGTTCCACATTCAATTACCTCTGGGCTCCTGGTAGAGTTTCTCTAGTCCTTCCAAAGGCTGCTCTGTCAGAAATATTCTCACAGTCTCCAGAGTACTCATGATTACAGGTTCTTTAGTTTTCAATTCCCTCTTGAAGGCCTGTGAAATGAGATGAAAAGAAATACTTATTTGGCTTGTGGAATGCTCCTCAAAATTAATCCTGGGTGCTCAGAACTTGTTTATGTAACTCCCTAGTCAATTTCTCTCTCCTTTATTTATAAACTGGAAGTCATAAAATGATAAGAAGGGCTACCTGGGTCTCAATGTTAATGAGCAAACCACTGGGTTCACTATTTTCTTTCTGGGGGAAGCTGGGGAGCTTTCAAGACAGGTGGTGTGTTAATATTAAGATAAGTTCCTTTTGTTTATATGACCTGACTAGCAGATATCGAGATAAAATCACAAAGTATATATTGTAATACCCTACCCTGGTTAATAGAGATTTAAATATTCCCAAAACAATGATGTCTGGTACACATTGAAAAATATTCACTGTCAGGTGGAGAAATTTAGACCTGATTGAAATATACAACAAATTCAACTGATAATTCTGTTAAAATGTTTGATGATGAGTAAACTAGTGTCTCCAAATTCAGCTATTGAAAACGATCAATATTTAAAAAAAAAAAAACAAAACTACCCATTATATTTCATATTGTGACTTTCCTGAAAAAAATATATATTTTGGAACTATTATGGATACAGGGATTTTGAATACCTTTCTATAAATGAATAGACCTAATCCTTCAGACAACTTAGTTAACTAGTCAGGGTGGTTGACAATTTTAATCTTTAATATACAGTCTCTGTTACAAGAAATTAAGATAGGAGAAAAATGAATCAGTTTTGCCTTCAAGAAGACATTGGATCAAAAGAAAAAAGAAAAATGCCTAGCACAGGGAAGAAACATGCCCAAAGATGAAATGCAGGATTCTCTTAGGTTGAATTCTGGCCCTGGGATGTCCCTAAACAAACAAATACAACAAAACGAAAGAATGAGAGCATAAAAGAATATGAAAGAAACATTGTAGAATTTGAGTGAAAACTCTAAAGTCATATGTAATCCAATGAGGCACATAATAATGCATAAATTAATATTCAAAAATAAAAAATAGTTGCTGACCCAGATTCTATGATATCTTAGATGATCATGTTAATAACAGAAATTAAGTATCACAGTTGCAATGATATGGCTGATTAATAATTAGTATTATTATTATGACCTAAGGTTTAATTATAAAATATTTTCAATTGTATTTTACTTTAGCAATGCCATCAACTGAGTTTAAGCCCTCATATCAATGGGAAAAATTAGCAGTGCTTTCCTTTAAATTTCAGACATAGCACTCTGATACAAAAGTACCTTAGAACTGTAGTATATTTGTTGGTAAAGTCTTAATGATGCTCACCATTTAAAAGAACCCTGAGTTTGCTACTTTATAAAATAATTGATCTGTCAAAGTTATTTATGATTCAGGAGAGAGGTAAGGTATCTGAATAAAAATAACAAACTATTTGGATTCAGCTTGTACACGCAGAAGAAATTTCTATATTATGAACTAGTCTTGTGTCCTTGAAATCACACTGAGTAGATGATTATTTACTTACACAGAAGTCTGGTTCTACCTATAACATTTCATTTGATTTCTACATATATGTTTTTGTTTGTGTATTTGCCATTATATGTATGCATATTTTATCTGTATATGTATGTGGATATACTTTTGTAATGTATTTTGTATAATCCAACTTTCACTAATATAAGCAATTTATCTCTTTGTCTGTCTACTTGAAGTATTTCATGATAGTGGCTTTGCTAATTATAAAAAGAATAATGGCTCCCTCCACTAAACTTCTGTGTGTAAGTTACGTTACAGACTAGAAGCAAAAAGTTGAGTCTAAATTGGTACCTCTATTTATGAAGTTGTAGTATATCAGGAAGAGCTAAAAATATAAATCAGTTCAATAAAATCTGGGAAAGATTTCTAGAAGATTTTCAGTACATTGAGTTCTAAAGCATAAACATGAGTTAGTCAGAGAAGAATTATTAGAGGGCATTCAAAGAAGAGAAATGTGCACATACAGAGACAGGGCATAACATCATATAGTATGTATAACTATCTCCAAACAGGTTTGCCTCCTAGAAAGTTAGGATTAAGGAAAGACTGTTACCAGAGTTAAAGTGAGTAGCTGTTAATATATAGAAATACAGTAGATATTTGAAGCAGAATTTTGGCATCAGACTCTTGAAAAGCTTAGGCAGTATTTGTAAGTAATTATGAGCTTTGAAAAATTTAGGCAGGGAAGTGACATGGGTACATTTGCATTTAGGCAGGGTAAAAGTAACATGGTAAAAGAAATGAGAAAAGATGAGGCTCTAATTGGGGAAGGGAGAGAGATAATTACAGAAGAAGGAAGGAGGCATGGGAAGTGACAGTAGAAAACATCTTAAAAACTTCAAAAGTCATACTATTATTTATCTAAGGAATCTATACTATTATTTATCTACCCAAACACAACACACACACACACACACACACACACACACACACACACACACACACACACACACAGAGGCATGCACACACACAGGCACACACGGGCTAAAACTGCTCTCCAAAAAAACCAAAGCTAATCTAATAAAACCCCCAGCACTAGTCATGAGAATCCATCTTTTGAGTTGTTGGCCAGGGTTGTCTAAGGGAATCAACAAACTTTACAGGCTATTTCTATTGCCCTTGGTTGCCCTGAATGAGTGGTAAAATATTAAGTCCCCATTAGTTCAAACACAAAGCAGTTCAAACAAAGGGCACTTAGTCCCCAGGGTTGGAAGTGACCTGAAAGACCCCTTTCTGAGAAATAGCATTGGCAGTACTAGAAAAATATTTTCAAGCTTACAACAAAGGGAGGCAAACAACAGTTCTTCCTAGCTCAGTCTATGAACCACAACAAAGACCAGAATGAGATGATAACCTTAAGGGAGTGGTCATGGCACTTATGATTTGGTGGCAACTGGCAGTACTCTACTTGCACTTAAGACCCACTGAACAAGAGGAAAATCCCGACTGGTATTGGAAATGTAGCCAGCTCCTCAGTTCTAGTGAACTCATGGATCACAGAGAACTGAAAAGTACCACCTTACTAAACCAGCATAATCCATAACTATAATCTAAACAGCTATCCTTCTTCCCATAGATAAATATAGTCCTTACTCTTTTTCAGGGAAGCCTCTCTTTGCAATAGATGGAAACCATCACAGAAAACAAATCAAAATGCAGAGTTGTGGAGCACAGTTCCAATGGCTACATCTACAAAAACAACTCCTGCCCCTAAGGTTCAGAGAGCATTGTGAAGAGAGGGCAGGAATATAGTAAGATGTAGAGGCTCATGGAGTTTGCAGTAAGATTGCACCTCCTAATAATGTCAGAAGCTATAGCCATAACATTTTTACCAATATTACTACCCTAACAGTAACTGAGCAAGGATGACACAGATAGAAATGTCAAGTGTTTGGGAGAAAAGACCAAGAGCTTTTGGCCCTACACAAGGAACAACACAAAGGAATGCCTAGAGTAGAAGAAATAGTCTTCTCCAAGGAAAGAACATACCAATTGGTTATCCTATATTAAATGGTCAGTCCTCAAAATGCAAGTATCATTACATAGACTAAGCATGTTATATCTACAAATATATATGTACATAAATAAAGGAAGAAAAGAAAAAGATATCCCTCATGACTAGGGATATGACACTGTTGATAAAATGTGTACATGAAGTTCTATGTTTGATTCCCAGCACTAACTTGTCACACATGTTGGCACATGTCTTTTAATTCCAACACACAGCTGATAGAGGCAGTAGGATTATATGTCCATGATTATCATCTGTAGCAGAGCTAGTTGGAGGCCAGCTTTGGTTACATGAGATCCCTCCTCCAAAACAAGCAAATGAGAAATGTAAACAAAAATATACACGAAATGAAGAGAGTAGTCTTCCTTTATCTCCAGCTGCATATTCCACATATTTAATTATTTTTGGTCATCCGTGCTGACCACAATGGAAAATTACAAAATAAATTGTGATTGACTGTCATGATACCACAGTGCTTGAGTTCAAATATCCTATAAGCTCCAAAGAGTATGAGATGTGGTGCTAACAATTTAGATAATTCAAAGAAAAACTATAAAGTATTTTCTTTAAGAGAAATGGCGAAATTTCTCATCTTTTATTTTCATTTGCATCTGAGTGTGCACATGTGTGCCACATATGTGCAGGTGCTTGTGCAAGGTAGACGAAAGTATCAGATCCCCTGTTAGATGGTTGTGAGGGATTAGAAAACAAACCTAATTGCACTACAGGAGTATAAAGTACTTATAACTAGTGAACCGCCTCTCCATCTCTAAAGATTCTCATCTTAATAAGGGAATTGAAAGAAAGTATGCAGAAGTTGCTACAATCTAGAGTAAATTATCACTCAGTGCATAATTTATAACTCATACTTTATCATAGTTGGACATGTATAAGAAATAGCACAGTCTATACAGTTTAAGTGATTAAGTATGGGAGTCAATAGAATGTATTGCCATAGATAAGATGGCAGCTCCTCTAGAGAACATAAATCTGAGAAGAATTTGAAAGAAAACTAACTGGAGCCAACTAGAAGAATGCAAGTGTGTGAGGATGAAACCCGGAGCCAGAACACAAGGAGAAAACGCAGACACAGTAGGACAGTGTTAGGCAGTGCGTCTATGCAGAAGGAGCAAGAAGCACTCATAGTTTTTACATTGAGTAGATGAGTGAATCCTGGATACGATTTAACTAAGGGTGAGGAAATAAAATTTCTTGGACTACTCTATGTACCTCTAATAGTTCTAGCCTGCTGAGAACTTTCCCATCCCATGCAAATGAGATGTATACCATCTGTCTGGTTAATTTCGCAAACTTCTCTGATCTGAGAAGGACAAATGGTTAAGGCTTTAGTTGGGAGACTGCTAGACTAAATTTCCAGTTGTCAGGAAAAAAAAATCCAAAGACAAAGACCTAGATCTCTAGGTGCTTATAATTAGAAAATATGAAGCCCAGACTCCAAACAAATTCTGGGCTGTAAAAACTGAGACATGTGGTGCACTGAGCTAACTCCTTGAACATTAGAGTTAGATTCAGGCCTATTATGTTTCCAGGGAGATTCGTTTGGAGATGAGGACAGCTGGTTCCTCCTTTATAATCTTTGGTCTCTTGCCTATAGAGCAACTAAGTACTCACATGGAAAGGTCTTTATCACCATTTACCATGTTTCCCTGGGGGATGTCATGAAAGAATGAGAAGGAAGTAGGACTATTTATTTATTGTAAGGCAATAAAAAAAATCTGCTTTGGATCCAGAAAATCTCATGTGTATATGAAAGATAAAATTAGTAAAGCCTAATATTATAATCATACTAAGATGAGGATTGGCATTGTATATGAGGCATCTTGAAGATGTAGACTTCGTTTTAGCAGTAAGACATAGAGTCAGTAGGAAAAAAAAATTAAGCATCATTTTCTCCTTCACCTAATATATAGCGAATGCCTACACAATAGTATTTAATAAACAGAAATAAAAATGGAATATCGTGAGAAGGCAAATATAAGGAGTTCAGAACTACTGGTGAGGAATTCAAAAGGAAGAAGATGATTCAGTAGAGGCAAAGACAGATTTGTAATAAGGAGTATTCATTGGACTGGTTGACAGCCTGAGACAATTAGCTGTAGAAGAGGAAGTAGAAATATCCAGTGCAAAGTATTTGTATATCTTTTTCCTAAAGTAAAAAGGAGGAAGTAATGAAAGCAAATAAGAAAAGACAACAAGCAGATGGAAAAGACTTCTTAAGATGAGTGACTTGGGTGGACAGATGGCTCAGCGGTTAAGAGGAGTGACTGTTCTTCCAGAGGTCCTGAGTTCAAATCCCAGCAATTACATGGTGGCTCACAACCATGTGTAGGGTTCCAATGCCTTCTTGTGGTGTGTCTGAAGACAGCTACAGTGTATGAATAAATAAAATTAAAAAAAATGAGTGACTTAATATAAAAGACTAAAGCTAGTAATAAGCTAAACATATATTTTGTCATACCAAGTCTTTTCTAGATGCTAAACATTTAATGTTATTTTTTTTTTTGGTACTTGTCTTTGAATCAGAATTTCATTGTGTACCCCAGGGTAGTTTTGAACCCTTGATCCCCCTGCTTCAGACTTTTGAGTTTTTGAAGGGAGGGCTGAGAGTGCCTGTGTACATCAAGATGTTCCACAAGCTTGCAAACTGAAAACCAGGACTATACCAGGAAAGTCAGACAGACCCTGGAAAAACCAGGACACTTGATCACACTAATAGGAATAGACACAGTATAAATAATTAGGTACAATATAGATTGGGTAGAAGAAACTCGTGCTAAATGCTGTAGTGAGGTCTATAAAATAAGAGTTTATAAAATAAAAGTTTCAATAAACTGAAAAAAAGTTTGAAACACAGTGTGATGGTAAAATGCCATTGTTAAAAGCAGAGAAAAATATTCAACATTAATGGTCATCCTCTATAAAACGAATTGAAGGAAAAAGACAGGAATTTCTGTCATGAGAAAGAACTAAAAATAATTTTTATACCACTTTTTGACATTAAAAAATTAGATAGAAAACAGGATTAATTGTTTGTACCTTTACAATTCAATAAGACTTAGACTGAATAAGATGTGGATGAAAATGTGCAAAAAGAAGGAAGTGGATGGTTCTAAAAAATTAGAGAAGGACAAAATTGATAGTTTTATGTAATGTAGACAAACTAAAAGTTGTAATGTTATTTTATACATTGTTACCTGGTTATGCTTTCATTTATCCATGTAACAAAAGTTGGGCACCAGTTATGTACCATTTTTCTAGGGTGGATATCAGTAGTTCTTATGTAGGCATGTTTTTACACACTGTGTGAAGTGTACCCTTGTGTTATTCAAATGCTGATTTCTCTGCCCTCAAATCTTGTTTTAATCTGGACATGACATTTTAATGCTTAAACCAAGAATCTCTTATTTTAAGATTGTATAAACAATTCTTTTTTATTGGACTTTTTAATTTACATTTCAAATGTTATCTCCTTGCCCTGTTTCCCATCCATAAATGCCTTATCACAACCCCCCACCCTTCTTCTATGAGGGTGTTCCCACAACCATTCACCTACCCTTCCCTGCCTCCCCAACCTGACATTCCCCTACACTGGAGGTGGGGTACGGACTTGGCAGGACCAAGGGCTTCTCTTCCCATTGGTACCCAAGAAGGCCATCCTCTGCTACATATGCAGCTGGAGCCATGAGACTGTCCATGTGCACTATTTGGGTGGTGGATTAGTCCATGGGAGCTCTGGTTGGTTGGTATTGTTGTTGTTATGGGGTTACAAACCCCTTCAGCTCTTTCAATCTTTTCTCTAACTCCTCCAATGGGGACAACATTCTCCCTTCAATGGTTGGCTGGGGGGAGCATTTGCCTCCTGTATTTGTCATGCTTTTTTGGTGAGCCTCTCTCAGGAGACAACTGTATTGGCTCCTGTCAGCAAACCCTTCTTGGCATCAGCAATATTGTCTGGGTTTTGGTGGCTGTATGGCTGGATCCCAGGTAGGGGTACAGTCTCTGATGGTCTTTCCTTCAGTCTCTGCTCCAAATTTGCCTTTCAGATGTTCCTATTATGAATATTTTGCCCTCCCCTTCTAAGAAAGCTGAAGATCCTCTTTGGTCATCCTTCTTTTTTGAACTTCATGTGCTCTGTGGATTGTTTCTTAGGTAATCCAAGATTTGGGGGCTGTTATCCATTTTATCAGTGAGTGTACATGTGTGTGTGTGTGTGTGTGTGTGTGTGTGTGTGTGTGTGTGTTGTGTTTCTGATTGGGTTACCTCACTCAGGATGGTATTTTCTAGTTCCATCCATTTACCTATGAATTTTATGAAGTCATTGCTTTTCATATCTGAGTAGTACACCATTGTGTAGATATACCACATTTTCTGTATCAATTCCTCTGTTGAAGGACATCTGGGTTCTACCCAGCTTCTGACCATTATAAATAAGGCTGCTATGAACATAGTGGAGAATGTATCCTTGTTATATGTTGCAGCATATTTTGGGTATATGCCCAGGAGTGATATAGCTGGTAGCACTCCTCAGGTATATCCAACTTTCTGAGGAACCTCAAGACTGATTTCCAGAGTGGTTGTACAAGCTTGCAATACCACCAACAATGGAGGAGTGTTCCACTTCTCCACATCCTCGACTGCAACTGTGGTCACCTGAGTTTTTGATCTTAGCCATTTTTACCGGTGTGAGGTGGAATCTCAATGTTGTTTTGATTTGCATTTCCATGATGACTAAGGATGTTGAGCATTTCTTTAAGTGTTTCTCAGCAATTCAAAATTCCTCAGTTGAGAATTCTCTGTTTAGCTTTGTGCCCTGTTTTTTAAATAGGGTTGTTTGATTCTCTGGCATCTAACTTCTTGAGTTATTTGTATATTTTGTATATTAACCCTCTATTGGATATAGGATTGGTCTTTTCACAATATATTGATTGCCGTTTTGTCCTATTTTGTCCTTTGTCTTACGGAAGCTTTGCAATTTTGTGAAGCACCATTTGTTGATTCTTAATCTTAGAGCATAAGCCATTAGTGTTCTGTTCAGAAAAATTTCCCCAGTGCCCATGTGTTTGAGGCTCTTCCCCATAATTTCATCTATTAGTTTGAGTATATCTTGTTTTATGTGGAGGTCCTTGATCCATTTGTACTTGAGCTTGGTACAGGGCGATAAGAATGGGAAAATTTGCATTCTTCAACATGCTTAACTCCAGTTGAACCAGCCCCATTTGTTGAAAATGCTATCTTTTTTCCACTGGATGATATTAGTTCCTTTGTCAAAGATCAAGTGACCATAGGTGTTTGTGTTCATTTCTAGCTCTTCAGTTCTATTCCATTCATCTACCTGTCTGTCTCTGTACCAATATCACACAGTATTTATCACAGTTGCTCATGAATATAGCCTGAGGCCAGGGATAGTGATTCCCTCAGAAATTCTTTTTATAGTTAAGGATAAGTTTTTTCATCCTGGGTTCTTTGCTATTCAAATGAATTTTGTAAATTGCTCTTTCTAACTGTTTATCCTTTGAATAAGAAGCTACTGATTTGTTTGAGGAGTTTTATATCAGCTACTTTGCTGAAGTTGTTTATCAGATTTAGGAGTTCTCTGGTAGAACTATTGGGATCACTTAAGTATTTTCTCATTTCAGCTACAAATAGTGATATTTTGACTTCTTTCTTTCCAATTTGTTTGACTCCTTTTACTGTCTGGTTGCTCTGGCTAGGAGTTTGAGTACTATGTTGAATAGGTAGGAAGAAAATGGGCAGCACTGTTTAGTCACTGAATTTAGTGGGACTGGTTCAAGTTTTTCTACATTTAGTTTGATGTTGGCTACTGGTTTGCTGTATATTGCTTTTACTATGTTTAGATATGGGTCTTGAACATGCTTCTTGCATTCTTCAACATGCTGAACCCCAGTTGAACCAGCCCCATTTGTTGAAAATGCTCTTTTTTCCACTGGAGGATATTAGTTCCTTTGTCAAAGATCAAGTGACCATAGGTGTATTCCTGACCTTTGCAATACTTTTAACATGAAGGGGTGTTGAATTTTGTCAGATGCTTTCTCAGCATCTAATTAGATGATCATGTGGATTTTTTTGGGTTTTGTTTTATATAGTGTATTATGTTGATAGATTTCCTTATATTGAACCATCCCTCCATCCCTGGGCTGAAGTCTACTTGATCATGATGGATAATTGTTTTGATGTGTTTTTGGATTTGGTTTGTGAGCATTTTATTGAGTATTTTTGTGTTGATATTTATAAGACAAATTGGTCTGAAGTTCTCTTTTTTTGTTGGGTCTTGAGTTTGTTGAGTACAGGCTTTATTAGTAGGATCTGATGATTTCTTTTTAATTTTCTCGTTTTTTGTTGCTATGTCTCCCTTTTCATTTCTGACTTTGTTAATTGGATACTTTCTCTGTGCCCTCTGGTTAGTCTGGCTAAGCGATTATCTATCTTGTTGATTTTCTTAAAGAAAGAGCTCCTGGTTTTGTTGATTCTTTTATAGTTCTTTTTACTTCTACTTTGCTGATTTCAGCCCTGAGTTTATTTCCTGCAGTGTATTCTCCTTGGTGTATTTGCTTCTTTTTGTTTTAGAGCTTTTAGTTGTGCTGTCATGCTACTAGTGTATCTTCTCTCCTGCTTCTTTCTGCAGGCACTCAGCGTTATGAGTTTTCCTCTTAGCACAGCTTTCATCGTGTCCCATAAGTTTGGGTATGTTGTACCTTCATTTTCATTAAATTCTAAAAAGTTTTTAATTTCTTTCTTTATTTCTTCTTTGTCCAAGTTTTCATTGAGTAGAGCATTGTTCAGCTTCTGTGTGTATTTGGGCTTTCTGTCATTTTTGTTGTTATTGAAGATATTGTCCATGGTGATTTGATAGGAAGAATGGGATTATTTCAATCTTCTTTTATCTGTAGAGGCCTGTTTTGTGACATATCATATGGTCAATTTTGGAGAAGGTACCATGAGGTGCTAAGAAGCAGGTATATTCTTTTTGTTTTAGGGTGGAATGTTCTATAAATATCTATTAAATCCTTTTGGTTCATAACTTCTGTTAGTTTTTCTGTGTCTCTTTCTGTTTTTATGATCTGTCCATTGATGGGAGTGGGATGATAAAATCTCTCTTTTTCTTTTTTTTAGAATTTTTTTATTAGATATATTTCTTTATTTACATTTCAAATGTTATTACCTTTCCCGGCTTCCTGTCCGTAAGTTCCATCCCCTCCCCCTCTGCCATATGGGTGTTCCCCCATCCATCCTCCCTTACCACTCCCCTTTGTGACATTCCCCTGCACTAGGTAGGGGTCCAACTTTGGCAGGACCAAGGGCTTCCCCTTCCACTGGTGCTCCAACAAGGCTATTCTCTGCTACCTATGCCGTTGGAGCCTTGGGTCAGTCCATGTATAGTCTTTGGGTAGTGGTTTAGTCCCTGGAAGCTCTGGTTGGTTGGCATTGTTGTTCTTAAGTGTTTGCAAGCCCCTTTAGCTCTTTCGATCCTTCCTCTAATTCCCCCAAATGGGGCCCTGTTCTCAATTCAGTGGTTTGCGGCTAGCATTCATCTCTGTATTTGACATGCTCTGGATGTCTGTCTCAGGAGAAATCTATATCCGGTCCCTTTCAGCATGCACTTTTTAGCTTCACCAATCTTATCTAGTTTTGGTGGCTGTATATATATGGGACACATGTGGGGCATGCTCTGAATAGCCGTTCCTCCAGTCTTTGCTGTAAACTTTGCCTCTATATCCCCTCCTATGAATATTATTGTTCCCCCTTTTAAGAAGGAGTGGGAGGATCTGCATTTTGATCATCCTTCTTTTTGAGCTTCCTGTGGTTTGTGGATTGCATCTTGGGAAATTAGAGCTTTTGGGCTAATATCCACTTATCAGTGAGTACATACCAAGTGTGTTTTCCTGTGATTGGGTTACTTCTAAGTCTCTCTCTCTCTTATTGGTTGAGATGCCATGTGTGCTTTGAGCTTTAGTAATGTTTCTTTTATGAATGTAGGTGCCCTTGCATTTTGAGCATAGATATTCAGAATTAAGAGTTCATCTTGGTGAATTTTTCCTTTAATGGATATGAAGCGTCCTTCCTTATCTTTTTTGATAACTTTTAGTTGAAAGTTGATTTTATTCAATATTAGAATGGATACTCCAGCTGATTTCTTGGACCATTTGCTTAGAAAAATTTTTTCCAGCCTTTTAACCCTAGGTAGAGTCTATCTTTGTTATTGAGTGTGTTCTTGTATGCAATAAAAATTCTGGGTCCTCTGTACCAGTCTGTAGTCTGGCCGCCCTTCTTTTTTATTAGGAAATTGAGTTCATTGATGTTGAGAGATATTAGGTAACAATGATTTTTTTTTCTGTTATTTTTGTTGTTAGAGATGGAACGATGTTTGTGTGGCTCTCTTAAGTTAGTTGACATTTGATTACTTACTTGCTTTTTCTAGGGTTTAATTTCCCTCCTTGTGTTGGAGATTCCCATCTCTTATCCTTTGTAGGGCTGGATTGGTGGAAAGATATTATGAAAATGTGGTTTGTCATGGGGTATCTTGGTTTCTCCATCTATGTTAATTGAAAGATTTTACTGGATGTAATAGCCTGGGTTGGCATTTGTGTTCTCTTAGGGCCTTTATGACATCTGCCCACTTAGGATCTTCTTGGCTTTCATAGTCTCTGGTGAGATGTCTGGGTGTAATTTGATAGGTCTGCCTTTATATATCCTTGACCTTTTCCTTCCTGCTTTATTCTTTTTTTCTTTTGTTTTGTGTGTTTGGTGTTTTGACTATTATGTGAGGGGAGGAATTTCTTTTCTAGTCTAATCTATTTGGAGTTCTGTAGGCTTCTTGTGTGTTTATGGGCACTTCTTTCTTTAGGTTAGGGACATGTTCTTCTATAATTTTGTTGAAGTTATTTACTGGCTCTATAAGTTGGGAATTTTTGCTCTCTTCTATAACTATTATGTTGTGGTTTTGCTCTGGGTTACAAGTAAAATTAGGAAGACAAAATCCTTAAAAATATCAAGAACAAACAATGAGATTAAAGCAGAAATAAGTCTCCTAACAAAAAAAGGCCACGAGAAGGATTTCGTATCAATTCTACAAAGCATTTAAAGAAGAGCTAAGGGAAGTCCCACACCCGCGGATCCCGGCCTGCAGCAGCTCTCTGCTCCCAGAACCCGTGGGAGAGATACCTTACTGCCTGGTCAGGTGGGCACTCCTGAGGCTGCAGAGCAGAAGAGACCACCAACACTGCCCACCCCTGCCCACATCCCTGGCCCAAGAGGAAACTGTATAAGGCCTCTGGGCTCCCGTGGGAGAGGGCCCAGGTGAGGCAGGAGCCCTGCCTGAGAC